>NC_046172.1:63482520-63655945 GCF_011064425.1 Rattus rattus
AGGGGAAGCCCTGGGTCCTGCTAAGACTGAACCCCTAGTGAACTAGACTGTTGGGGAGAGGGCAGCAATGGGGGGAGGGGTGGGAGGGGAACACCCATAAGGAAGGGGAGGGGGGAGGGGGATGTTTGCCCGGAAACCGGGAAAGGGAATAACATTCGAAATGTATATAAGAAATACTCAAGTTAATAAAAAAAAAATTCTAGGTATGGTGTCTTGAATAAAAAAAGATCTCTAGACTCAGGAATATCATAGTTCTTGGTCCCTAGTTGGGGGTGCTATTTGAAGAAGTTATGAGAAGGGGCAGCCTTGCTGGAAAAAGTATAAAACGAGGAGCTGGATTGAGAGTTTCAAGTCTCACCTCATTTCCTGTTCACTTTCTGATTTCTACTTGCAGTTAAAGATGTGATTGCTAAGCTTCTTGCTCTTCCTCCCAGACCTGCAGCTCACTGCCATGTCTCTTCTACACCCTATTGGATTCTTGTCGATTTGGAATCACGAATACAAATTAACTCTCCCTTCTCTAAATGTCCTTTGGTCATGGCATTTTATCACAGAAATATAAAATTATCTAATGTAATAACTGGTACTAAGGTTGTAGTGTTGTGAAGAACCTATATTATTTTTTACAGGAAAGTCAAAGACTGGAACTTTGGGCTGACACTGTAAGCAAAGCTAAATGGGCTGACCTAGGAGGAGCCTGGGAGGCAGTAGTGCCTAAAGCACAGGAGAGACTTGGCTCAAGAGCTTTCAGAGGATGTAAGTACCTGGATTTATCAGCAACTGGGCTAGATGCTATTTCTGTGATATTTTGGGAAAGTAACTGGATACTTTCTTTTCCAGTTCTCAGAGCTTGCCTGATCTTAAATGTAAAAGCAGTTGTTGTTAGAGAAATTTTCAAGACAATATTATTTTAACTCTGTGGCATGGTAATCGCTGATAAAACTAATGCAGACATATAATGAAAACAAGAAAGTGGAGCATAAAGAAATACAAAATATATGGTTTGGGGAGAAGAAGATCACTAGGAAGCTTAATGTTACAGTGAAGTTAAAATGCTGGAGAAGAGACTATAATTCTCTTTATAGGAATTTAATACTATCAAAGAATGGCTTGTCCTGCAAGACACCAGAGAGTGGGTATCAAGTAATTCCTGATAGGGAAATTTTCAAATTTTCTTTTACCATTGACTGTATTAGTAACATAGCATTTAATCAATGGCTTCCATTATGTTGGAAAAAAATTTTTTCTTGTTGTTGTTATTTCTAATTTGTCGAGTTAATTTTGTTAATTAAAGCAGAGTATCCAATCAATAAAAAAATTTAATCTGAATCAATTGGGGGTAATCACATGGTCTAGTCTTCCCTTTCAATAGTATCATGTATTGTTATTTATATTTATTATGATCAGCTATTCTTATATTCATAGAATAAATTTTAATGCTCCATGTTGCAGATCCCTGTAGCTTTATTTGGGTTGAATTCTCTACTATGTTATGAAGGATATTTTTGCGTATATTCTTAGGGATATTGGCTTGCAGTTCACTTTTCTAGGATTATTTTGGCATTGGTATGAATGGGAGCTAATTTAGGATGTGCTTCTATTTCTATTCTATATGTCACAAAACTCCACTTTAATATGCATTTTTATGTTTCTTATGTTATTTTTGGCATTGATCTGATTTTTTAACTCCTTATGTTATAAATGACTTAGAACATTATGTTTTTTATAGGGATTTATAGCCATATATTTCCGCTAAGAATTGATTTATGCTGAATGATATTAGTTTGGTAAGGATAATTTCATTTATACTAATCGGAAAGCATTTTGTGATCATATAATGTTTATAGTACTCAAAATTCTAGCCAGGGCTATTAGACTATAAAAGGAGATCAAGAGGATACATATTGGGAAGAAGGAAATGAAGATATCATTATTTGTGGATGATATGATAGTATACATAAGTGACCCAAAATGCTACCAGAGAACTCCTACAGCTAATAAACAACTTCAGCAAACTAGGTGAATATAAAATTAACTATAACAAACCATTTATCCTCTTCTCAGAGGATAAATGGGCTGAGAAAGAAATGAGGGAAATGACACCTTTCATAATAGTTACAAATAATATAAAATGTCTTGGTGTAATTCTAACCAAGCAAGTGAAAGATCTGTATGTCAAAAACTTCAAATCTCTGAACAAAGCAATCAAATAAGATCTCAGAAGATGGAAAGATCTCCCATGCTCATGGATTGGCAGGATTAATGTAATAAAAATGACCATCTTACAAAAAGCAATCTACAGATTCAAAGAAATATCCCTCAAAATTCCAATTCAATTCTTCACAGAGGTAGAAAGAACAATTCTCAAATTTATTGGAAATAACAAAACACTAAGGGTAGCAAAAACTTTTCTCAACAATTAAAGAACTTCTTGGGTAATCATCATCCATGATGTCAAGCTGTACTACAGAGCAATATTGATAAAAAGCACATGGTGGTACAGAGACAAGCAGGTAGATCAATGGAATAAAATTGAAGACCCAGAAATAGACCAATACACCTATGGTCATTTGATCTTTGACAAAGAATCCAAAACCATCCAGTGGAAAAAAAGACAGCATTTTCAACAAATGGTGCTGTTTCAACTGGCAGTCAGCAAGTAGAAGAATGCAAATTGATTTTTTCTTATCTACTGCTACAAAACTCAAGACCAAGTGGATCAAGGTCCTCCACATAAAACCAGATAAGCTAAATCTAAAAGAGGAGAAAGTGGGGAAGAGCCTCAAACACATAGGCACATGGAAAATTTCCTGAACAGAACACTGATGGCTCATGTTCTAAGATCAACAATTGACAAATAAGAAATAAAATGTAAAAGCTTCTGTAAGACAAAGAATGCTGTCAATAGGACAGCAACCCACAGTTTGGGGAAAGACCTGTACCAACCCTACATCTATTAGAAGGCTAATATTGAAGAACTCAAGAAGTTAGACTCTAGAGAACCAAATAATTCTATTTAAAATGTGGATTTAAATCAAAGACATAAATTTAAAACATAAAATTCTCAACTGAGGAATCTCAAATGGCTGAGAAACACCTAAAGAAATGTTTAACATCCTTAGTCTTCAGGGAAATGTAAATCAAAGCGACCCTCACCAATCAGAATGGCTAAGATCAAAAACTCAGATGACAACAGATGTTGTTGAGGATGTGGAGAAAGAGGAACACTTCTCCATTGTTGGTGGGATTGCAGACTGGTACAACCATTCTGGAAATCAGTCTGGAGGTTTCCTCAGAAAATTGGACATTGAACTACCTGAGGACCCAGCTATGCTACTCGTGGGTCATATACCCAAAAGGATGCTCCCAACATATAACAAAGGACACATCCTCCACTATGTTCATAGTAGACCTGTTTATAATAGTCCAGAAGCTGGAAAGAACCCAGATGCCCTTCAACAGAGGAATGGATACAGAAAATGTGTTACATCTACATAATGGCAGTACTACTCAGCTATCAAAAACAATGACTTTATGAAATTCGTAGGCAAATGTATGGAAACTGAGAAAATATCATCCTGGTGAGGTAACCCATATCACAGAGAACACACTTGGTATGCACTCACTGATAAGTGGATATTAGCCCAAAAAGCTCAGATTACTCAAGATACAATCCACAAATGATATGGAGCTTTAGAAGGAAGACCAAAGTATGGATGCTTCAATCCTACATAGAATGGCAAACAAAATAATCACAGGAGGTAGAGTGAGGGAGGGACCTTGGAGTGAGGGAGAATGGGGAGGAAAAAAAGAAAGGGACAAGATCAAGTACTGAAAGGGACAGAAGAGAAGTACAGAGAGTCAGGAAATTGAATAGAAATATGTAGAAGTGGGGGATGGGGAACTGGGGTTAGTCACTAGAAAGTTCTAGAAACCAGTTCAATGAGAGGCTCCCGTGATTCTCAGTTTTGCCCTCATCCCATTTTTGTTATCCTCTTTCTCTTTTCAGTTTCTGTTTTCATGTTTGTGACCTAATGAATTTAATTAAGGTTGCATTACCATTGAAGAAAATAGCGCAGTACCTCTTTTCCCAAGAATTAACTTCCAATAATTGCTTGGAGACGGACAGAACCTCATGTGCTCCACCATACTAGCTATTAACTGCCTTTGACTCCTCATGGGGGGGGGAGAACTTCATTAGCTCCGCCTCAGTACAAACTGTTAACTGTCTATAACCCCTGTCCAGTACAAACTGTTAACTGCCTATAACCATTCAGGGAGGAGCAGGGCCTCAGGAACCCCTCCCTAATACAAACTGTTAACTGCCCATAACTTTACAGAGAAGAATCTGGCATCATGAGCTTCTCTTCACTCCCTAATGGAATGTTGTCAGGCTTAATCCTGTGTTGGCAATTATAGCTCCTGAAATTTCAAGAATGGCCATGGCATGCTTGGCTTATAGTAGTTTTTAAATAAAAGCTGCTTGAGTTAATGGGTGAACACCCAAGTCCATTTTTAAAAATGTCTATACACTGAGCTTCACGTTGCTGGGCTTTGGTTTTTGATTGCAAGTATGCCCTGATTCTTTCCTCTTAGAATAGATCACACTTTTTTTTTTTAGTTTTTACAGGGCATTACAGTTAGGAGACTATAATTTTAGAGAGAATTTGAAGTTCTCAGAATTTTAGAGAAATTTCTGGATATCTTAGAGTCTTTACTCCAGACCCACCAGCACCCTTGGACCTTCTAAAGTCCTCTTCTTTTCCCATTGACTACCAAGTTTTCTATTTTTCTTACAACCTAAAAGAAGATGGACCTATTCATTTCCTTGTGACATATTAATGTACCTTAAAGTGCTTATTCAATTTAAGTGACTACCTATTGACTCTATTGTCAAGGAATTTATGCTACCAAAATCAGTACTTCTCATTTTACTTGATTTATTCTCAATATTTGAGTAGGCTTAATTACACCTTCCTAAAATTAGCCATACTTTGGCTTTTATGATTCTAGGATAGTGCTTCTCAACTTTCCTAATACTGTGGCCCTTTAACACAGTTTCTCCTGTTGTAGTGATCCCCAACCATAAAATTACTTTCATTGCTACTTCTTAACTGTACTCTTGCTATTGTTATGAATTGTAATGTAAATATCTGATAAGTGATCACTATGAAAGAGTAGTTAGAACCACAAAGGGATCACAGGCTGAGAACTGTTGCTCTGTTTGAACTTGTTTCCTGCAGTTCTTAACACTTTATTTTCAGCCTTGTCTGAGGATCCATTATTTTTCTCATAAGTTTGACTTTCAGATTTCTTTGTTACTTCCCTTTGCACACACATGCAAATATGCATGTGTGTAGGTAAGTTTGCATGTATTTATGTATTTATATAGTCAAATTTGTGTTATCCATATATTCACAGGTAGACCCATGGAGTATGATAAACTTACCAGAGGCCAAACCTTACAGAAAACTGACTCACCCCATGAGTAATGACTACTCAGCTAGATATAGAAGCTTATGAACCTTTCTCCAACTCCATACTGACATTCTGGACTTTCTGAAAGCTCAGACCTTGGCAGTATTAATGCTTTATACTTTTTATTTATATGGCTTTAATCTTATAATGGCATTTTATTTTAAGAGCAATTTATAAGATGTGCTATTTTAAAATTATTCTTAAAACTTGTAACTATTTCACTTCCAAAAATTTAAATTCTTAGAGAAACTAAAGCTCTATCCGTCCTTATATTAAAGACAACTAATTGAAAATTAAAGGCTGACTTCGTCAGTTCTATACCGATCAATACTTATAAAAATGAAAGGAGATCTGAGTTAAACAACCTAACAAGACATTACAAAGAGCAACAAAAGAAAAACACCCAAAGTTAGTACAAGAAAAAAATTAAAAATATCAGAGTAGAAATAAATAAGATGACATTAAGGAACAATAGAAATGACCAATGCTTTTATTTTGAAGACATAAATGAAACAAACCTTAATGTGACCATGAAAAACAGGGGAGACTCAAATAAACCCAGCTCAAATGAGAAGCTATTATACAAACATGATAGAAACAGACCATCATAAGAGACTGTAATGAACAAATATGAGTCAACACATTAGATAAAGGAAAATAAATTGTTTTATATATATCATGATGAAGTAATAGAAAATATGAATAAAACAATAAATGTATCATCTATCAGAGAAAAATGAAATCAGATGTTTACATGTTGAAATCTATCAAGTATTTAAAGATGAGCTAGTTATTCTGAATTTCTTCCAAATTTTTGTGAAAAATATGCTTTCAAACTTATTTTTGGGGACAGAATTGCCCTGATGCCAAAGCCAGATGAGAACATAGAAGAATTGGAGGAGGGTATACATAGGGCGTTAATTAGTACTCAAATAATTTAATCAACCATTAATACGATCCCTTACCATGATCAAACAAGACATGTGATTAAATAAAACACCCCTCATGAATGAAAAAATATGCAGTAGTGCATGCAGAATTATGAGTGATAAACCATATTTGACAGAATAAAGAATAAACAGTTTGTGCTAATTTTAATAGGTGAAAGATCTTATCCAGAGCTGGACCCTGCATGCTACTGTATGAACAGGACAAAAAGATGTGCCCACTGGTACAATAACAATAAGAATGTTTTAGCAGGCAACTAGCTTCTCTTTGGAGTGTATATGAGCACCGCTCCACAGGAGGGAACTCATGGTTTGTTTAGTAAACATGGTTAAAATCAATGCCTACGAAGATAAATGTCCTAAGGGAGAGCCTGTTAGTTTTTTTTAAAAAAATATTGTTGTTATTAATGGCATTCTAAATATTTATATCCATAGATCACTCCTGCCCCCAACCCTTGTCTGAGATGTTTCTTATTGCAGCAGGTAGTGGTTAATGCCTAGATATGTTACTGTTCAAAATGCTGAGAACAAAGAACTGTGAGAGTGTAGCTGTAGTTGGGACCTCTATATCATGATCCTCCCTCAAGGTTCAGGGAACATGATGGAAAAGGAAGCAGAGAATGTAATATAAGGAGTAGTTTTGTGAAACGCTGTGCTGGATATGACATAACTTCTGCATAGAGGAATTCATAACAATAGTTATCACGGACAGAAGACCTCCTGTCCAAGATCAAGCAATATAAATTTGCCAGCATGGAATATGAAATAGTTCCTGAAGACTCACTCCTAGCTCAAGGACTATTGACTATTGACTAGTTGACTATGGAGTCAATTTTCTTTATAAGTGTGGCTGCTACTAGGTTACATCCAGTGATGATCCCACATTCATGTGCCTGACAGCTGTAACTGATTCGTTAGGTTTCCAAAGGAAATAAAGATAGAAACAAATTAGAAACAAGTGGAGCAGGTGCTGTCTCAGTCTCTTCTTTCCTGCCATTGGATCCTTCTTCCCTATCTGGATTGCCTGGTTAAACAGGGAGAGGATATGTTTAGTCCTCCTGTGACTAGATGTCCCAGGTGGGGTGTTATCCAAAGGGGGGCTTCTCTGCAGATAAAAGGAGGGATAATGGGGGGAAGGATTTGTAAAGACTGGGAGGGGAGGATGGAAGTATGGTAGTGATTGGGGTGTAAAGGGAATAAAAATAAATTGATAAAAGTTATTATTGAAAAAAATTATAAAAGGAGGAGATTAAGTTGGGTGGGAGATGTGATGAAGGGTGGGTGTTGGAGGCAGAGTGAAGTGGTAGGAGTAATAGGTTAAGATGAATACATTGCATGCAGTATAACAATTTAAAAAAAATAAAGAAAAAATAAACAAAAATTAAAGTTAAAAATTTACTCTGTATTTAAAAAACCCAACAAATTATAACAATTAACACCATATTCCATAATAACAATTTAAATATTTCCCCTCAATCTGCTCTTATAATTGAAGTATTGTCATTGAAGTACAATTTAGGCATTATTTGTTCTAGGTATTTAGTTTGGGTTCAATTAAGTAGCATGTTCTTTAAGAACAGTAACATTTATTTTGGAATATGTGGTAATAGTTTTTTAAGATAGTAAAATAGCAGTTTATTGTAAAACAAGAACTAAAATTAACAATAAATCAGCAAGCAAAGAATACAAAATAAGTGTTACTTTTCATACGACGGATTTATTTTTGGTTTTTTTTTTTTTTTTTTTTTTTAGTATATAATTGGCCATTGTTTGGTTTTACTAGAATTAAATCCCTATGAATTCATAGAAGTATTCATGAAGGATAGAATTGTCTTTCATTTTTTGAAATCTCTATTTGAGGCTTTTCAGTATGCAATGTTCTTCAGATTTTCGTAATAAAACCCCTTTTCTTAGTGAGTCCAAGAAGTTACCTCTTTCTTTGTTGAAAACTGATGGTCGTTTTGGATCAGGGGTCACTGGGTCTGCTGAATACTGGAATACAGATAGAGCCCGTGGGTTTGGAATGCTAGGTGATGCCGATTTCGGAAAAGAAAATAATGACTGCAGGGTAAAAGATTTTCATGGATTGCAAGCCCAGGGTTATAGTGATGGTGGAGCTGTTTTCTGTTGATTGATCAATAAAATGTTTCCTGGTGAAGGAATTGTAAACCTTGATGATTGTGAATCAAAACGTCTTGGAGGAACTGAATGTTTTGGTGAGTAAGTAGATTGACATCTTGCTGATGCTTGTAAAAAAGATTCAGGTAATGGAAATGGGCTTTGGTAAGTTTCTAGAGCTGAATGCCCTGGCAATGCTGCATTTGTTGCCTTTGAATAGGTTGGAAAAATGTATTTTGTTGGTGGTTGGTGTGAAAATCTTGGTGTTGCTAGAACTGAAGGTCTTAGTGAATTTGAAGCTGAAAGCCTTGGTGATTGCGGAAATAAAGGTCTTGAAGATAGATAATCTAAAGATGATGGTGACTGTACAAAGGAAGCAGGGACAAGTAGATCTGAAGCTTTACCATTTGTTTCAGGTCTTCGTAGGAGTATTGGAGAAGGCGGCAACATTCTTTCTAACACGCTTGTGTTATCTTCTTCCGGTGTATCATCCTCTATTATTTCCAAACATTCAGGAGGTGGTGGTGGAAATGGAAAGTCATCATTGTCTTCTTCAGTAGTTTTAACATCCACCTCAGGGCTAGTCTGGAAGAAGTTGCAAAGATGTGTGGCTGCTGAAGTTCTCAAAAGGGGTGATGGAATCTGTGTTTGGGAATGCATATCTGAGGCAGAGCATTCTGTATTTGACTCTTTTAACACAGTTAACCAATCATGTGGTGATGGAGATGGTGTAAGTGATGCTGTTTGACACACAGACATCTCTGGCTTAGCACGAATTTGGACTTGAGGCTGTAGGTTCGTTTCTTTCTTTCCAACTCCATATCTGATATATGACTTTGGATTTCTCAAATAATTGAAATCTTTCCTCTGAGGACATGGAGGACTGGCTAACACTTTTCCTACAGCTTGTGTTAGGGCCTTACTTATTTCATTAATTTGATAGGAGGAAAATGCAGAACATTCTGTTGTTAATGGGTTCACATGTGAATGAGATATATCTGGGCAACTGAATGGGCTGTGGCCCACAGTAATGTCGTTTTCCATCGGAGTAATTTGATGGACATCTTTTGGTTCAAACGGATAATCTATATTCTGGTTCTTTTCCCCGAATCTTTCCTGCACTTGTTCATTAACTCCAGCCACAAACGTTTCTTCACAAGCTTTATAGTAGTGTGAAATATCAGGAGGAGGTGCTAAATCCTGATTACTGTCTGCAGAGCAAGGACTCACTACCTCTTGTTCACTATTTTGGCAACATGGAATTGCTAAATTATCGCTATCATCTTGGTAGTGAGGAAACTGTACATTTTCTGTATCTTCTTGAAACTAAGAACTGGTAACTTGGGATTAACTTTGAGAGTAAGGGGAGGACATACAGAGATGATGTCTGCAATAATTAGCATCATGAGTTTCGTGACATTTTTACAGGTAATGGAAATGAAAAGGGTACTCTAGATCTATTTGAATAGATGCACTTTAGAAGATTTTACTTCTTGCTTGTAAAGGAAATTCTTTTTCTGTGTCCTTCACAGTGATGTTATTGTCTAACTTGATTACACGTTCCTGTAAAGTATCATATCTAGAAGAGACCTTATCAACCTCTTTGGATAATGCCCCAAGTATGCCTTCAGCATGCTTATTTAGATTATCTACTTGTGTAGCTATATTATTTAAGGACATATGGATTACACGAACTAACTCATCCTGAACGTTTAGAGTCACCGGTAGATTGCTTGGATCTTCACCATCTTTCTCTTCATTTAGTGACATGTCTGTTCATTAAAGTTGTTTGGAGGTGCACTCTCACCTTACCATCTTTTAACCATCAGCACCATTTCTTAGACCCACAATAGTATTTGGAGGCAAGAGCCTTACCAGTAACGTATGACCCTGGTGGATATTGAGCTCATGTGAGGACAAGTGCTGCCTGCTGACTTCATGTTTTGATCAGTAACCTGGCAACACACTAGAGTTTTCTGTTTGCGTCACAAGTGAGAGAACAATGCCTCCCCAGTCTCAGCCACACTTCTCTCTGCCCTACTTTGTCTGTTGGCCAGAAGTTGAAAATGAAAGATACTATGGAGAAAAGCTTAGTTATCCCTGATTTCTTAGTGTTTGTAAAAATGTTTGAGGATAAACTGTTCTATAGTTTCCAAAATCTACTGGCATGAGTTTAAATACTGTCCGTTTCCTTTGTGACTCTAAAATTGTCTTGAGTGAGACATATATTCTCACTTGTGTTGCTATATGTCTGAGTAAGACAGTTTCCTCTGCTGTGTTTTTTGTGCAGGAACTTATCAGTCAGCTTTGCCTTTTAAATAAAAATTTTAGAGTTATTTTATTTTACATTCACTGAAGATTATTTTCTAAACAATGCAGCAATAATTTTCATGTAGTTAAATGCATGAAAAGTTTGAAAAGGAGGAAAAAGTACTCTTAGCATGCTTAATCTTGAAGCAACCTACGAAGAACTCAAATTTCTTCTTTCGTGAACATAGCTGGAATTAAACCACAGAGAATAATCACAAAAATCACTATAAAAAGCTAAAATTTTGTTTCTTTAAAGGATAAAACTATTAAATATAGGTCAAAGCTTTAGAAAACATTTTGCAATGACATGCATTCATCATCAGTTAGATTCATCAGAAGTTTGGATAAACTTGATGAAATAATTTTCTTCACTCATTTTTGCCCAAAACAATGGGTTTAGCTTTATACTTCTCCAAGTACTGCAAAAACTTTATCTTTGACACTTCTTCTCGTCATCCATACTGCTCATTTTAACCCCCAAATATAGTTAATTGTATCCAACTCTTTTAACTAAAGGCCACTGTTATGCATGTCCCTACTAGCATGGCTATATCTGTTTAACTTGTATCTCTGACAATGTTGTATCCTCTCTAGTTTTATTCTCTATCATCATGCATGCTTGTATCTACAGCCCATCTATTCATGCTCCAAAGGGTTTTGTTGGTGCTGCTTGTTTGTTTTTAATGTACTTGCCTGGTGAGATGGGTTATCTGATAAAGATGATTGCTTCCAAGTTTGACAACCTTAGTCCAATTCCTGGAATCCAGTTGGTGGAAAGAGAATAGATTCTTGCAAGTTGTCCTTTATTCTCCATGATCATGATGAAATATCCAGACACACCCTGACACAGCCAGCCCTGCCTCCATAAATAAATAAATAAATAAATAAATAAATAAATAAATAAATAAATTTTAAAAGAATTGAAAAGAACATTTAAAATTTATGGATATAATTTGGAGGTGAATGCCAACGTTAACTACATTCATTGGTTCAGCAATGACCAGTGGTGAACTACCTGGAAAACATTCAAATGCCTTGGTAAGAGTTGTGGAAGGATTTCAGACTCCAAATGTAATAGGAACTCCACAGTAAGACCAGCAGAGTCAACAAACCTAGAACCTTGGGGCTCTTAGAGACTGAACCACCAACCAAAGAACATACACATCTGCTACATATGTATAAGGAGGGACATAGGCCTCTCTGCACATATGTAGTAGATGTGTACCTTGGCCATCATATGGGCCATGAACAACTAGAGTGGGGGCTATCACAAAAGCTGTTGCCTGTCTGTGAGATATGTTCTTCTAGCTGGGCTGCTTTGTCTGGTCTCAGGAAAGGATGTGCCTAGTCTTGCAGAGACTTGATATGCCAGGATTGTAGAATACCCAAGGGGGCCTTACATGTTCAGAGGAGAAGAGGAGGGGGAGGATGGGGGGGGGGCAACAGGAGTCGGGGCAGTGAGCAGGATATAAATGAATTAAAAATTAAAAAATAAATAACCAACAAAACAACCATTGTTATTACTTCACTATCAAGCATGCTAAATATCCCTGGATCTAGGAACTATGAGAAAGAGGACATAGAAAAATTTATATTTCTTAGCGATAAGTTGATATGCCAACAAACAGGTATTTACCACATTTTAAGACAAAGGGCAATTAATTTTGAAAATTAATTAACTCTATTAATTGCAATAGAGTTAGTGTGTAATTCATTGGAAATATACAGTGAAAATGTCTATGTTCATCTCTTCTACTGTGGGCCAATGATGCCTTGACAAAAACCTGAAATTTTAACATTATGGTTTTGAAGAAAATGGCAGTTTTGAAAATGGACAAAATTAAGGTTATATAGACTGACAGGTGCCATGAAGCCTGTAGTGAGGTGCCTGAAAACAATGAAAAGACCTAAAATTTCTCTTCAAACAAGAAAGAAAGACAGCTCTTAAACACAAAATGGCTTACTTCTAATGATGTTAGTAGATGTAACCTTACATTATGCTTTAGTATATTTTGTCATTTTCCTTTTGACATTGTTTTCTGATTACAACCTTATATTATTTTCCTTTGATTTAGTATACCAGTATATTCCTTTGTAAAATTATTTGTTAATATTTTGCTATAATATCATTAGGCAAATACATGTTCTTTCTACAGTCTATGAGAAACTCTTAAATTCAAAAGTTAAAATAATGAGGGCAGCAATCTTATAAGAACTGGTAACTTGAAACTCTGAAAACTAGATACTATGTCTTCATCACTGCAAAATCTACATACTCAAATCTATGCTAGATTGTTTAAGTTATAATGATTTACTAGCATCATGATTATCAGGCACATCGTGATAAATAGATGTTGCTATTTTATGCTAATCCCTGTAATGTCAGTCTACTGTCTTCTTTATCACTTGTGTAATTTGACATCTATAGTGATATCTTTCTTCCTGATTCCTAGCAAATGATTATCCTCTCAGCTCTAGGCCAAAAAGCCTCTCTTTCTCTCTTTTGATAATACAGGTTGCTACTTTTCATTCTTAGATATATATGGTCCATGTCCATTATCAGCATGCAAATTTTAGAAACTTTTAGAAAAAAAATTGGATCTTTAGAATCTATAACACCCAAGACTAAAGGTTTAAAGTCTCCTAGGGGGGAATCAAATAGAAAGAAAGGTAAAATTATGGGGATATGGGAATAGAAAGGAACTCCTTTCCAGGAGTTTTGTTGAAGACTTTCAACAGCCAAGAAGCAAGAATTCTAACACATATAATATTTTCTAAAGTCTTTTTTTCTTTCCCTAGTTATAAACCTGTGAATTATATAGGATTCACACTAACAATATGCTGCACAAAACTAGTGACAACTGTTTTTATTGTCTCTCTTTATAATCCCACCAAGACATCTTTAGATAGGCATCATTTATCAAAACAGAAGGGTAAAAATCTTCCTTACCAACATTTTCAGTCAGACCTTGTCACCAAAACTGAATGTATGCCTAATGCTAACATGCTAGGATGAAAGTCTCCCTTGAAAAGCCTATATCAACATACAGCTATGTTTTATTCTTTCTCTAAGCATTTCTCTTTCTCTTAACCCTTGTGCTCAAAATCTGTTAAGTCAGTTTAACGGTTATTAAGTCTTATGAATCCTTACTCTCTCTGAACTTCTACCAACAGTTAACAGTTGTAGATGGAAGGACAGACATTTTTTTTAGTGCTATAGACTCTGGTAAGTTGTTTGTGCTTCTTTAGTTATATATCTCCATGAAAATGCATGGAAGCTTAACTAAGCGTGTCACCAAAACAAGACATGAAATTAGAAAAGAGACAGGTGGGGAAGAGGAAGGATACCAGTGAGAGTAGGAAAGAAAGAAGAGATGGTGATGGGGGTGGATATCATCATAATGCATTCTACACATGTATCAAAGAGTTATAATGAAACATTATTATAATCTATATATTACTAGTACAAAATAAAAAAAATAAACTGCCACTCTTTTTTTTTTTATTAACTTGAGTATTTCTTATATACATTTCAAGTGTTATTCCCGGTTTCCGGCAAACATCCCTCCCCCTCCCTTCTATATTTGTGTTCCCTCCCATCCTCCCCATTACTGCCCTCTCCCAACAATCTAGTTCACTGGGGTCAGTCTTAGCAGGACCCAGGGCTTCCCCTTCCACTGGTGCTCTTACTAGGATATTCATTGCTACCTATGAGGTCAGAGTCCAGGGGCAGTCCATGTATAGTCTTTGGGTAGTGGCTTAGTCCCTGGAAGCTCTGGTTGCTTGGCATTGTTGATAAACTAACACTCTTCTTTGAGAATTTGGCACACCATGCTCTTGGGTGTGCTTTTATTTCTTGAGCATCTTTCCTTCTACCTTCAATAAAACTGAAACTCTGCCTCATATTGGGTAGACTTTAAATATCCTTTGAAGCCAAAAATCCTGGAGTTACCTGACTTGTGGTTCCTAAAAACAGGAAAGACTTTACCACTGACAGGTGTTTCATGTCTAATCAATGGATGGAGTGTGGTGCTTGGGGTTTTGTATATGTAGTAGTGCTGAATTATAGTGGTATAATTAGTTTTACATAAATTTGTAAAATATTGTAAAGTTAATATGTAGTTTGAAACGTTATAATAGATCATTACAAATATATTAGATATTGCAAAATTATCTAGAAAAAATAAAATTGTCCCTTTCTCATACTTCGGGGAATCACAGTCCCTGGCCTCAAGCTCTACTACAGAACAATAGTGACAAAAATGCATGGTATTTGTATAGAGACAGACAGGTTGATCAATGGAATAGAATTGAAGACCCAGAAATAAAACCACACACTTATACACACTTGATCTTTGACAAAGAAACCAAAAATATACAGTGGAGAAAAGAAAGCATCTTCAATAAATGGTGTTAGTCTAACTGGCTGTCTGTATGTAGAAAAATAAAAATAGACCCATATTTGTCACCTTGCACAAAACTCAAGTCCAATGAACCAAGCACCTCAACATGAAACAAGATACACTCAATCTAATGGAAGAGAAAGTGGGAAAGAGCCTTGAACTCATTGGCACAGGAGGAAATTTTCTAAATAGAATTCCAATGGCTCATGCTCTAATATCAAGAATTGATAAATGGGATCTCATGAAATTGGAAACTTCTGTAAGGCAAAGGATAGAGTCAATAAGACAAATCAGCAACCTACAGATTGGGAAAAAAAAATCTTCACTAACCCCACATCAGATAGAGGGCTAATATCCAAAATATATAAAGAACTCAAGAAGCTAACCACCAAAACACCAAACAAACCAATCAAAAAAATGGGGTATAGAACTAAACCAAGAATTCAAACAGAGGAATCTGGAATAGCTGAAAAGCACTTAAAGAATTGTTCAAAGTTTTAGTGAACAGAGAAATGCAAATCAAAACAACCCTGAGATTCCACCTTATACTAATCAAAATGGCTAAGATCAAAATCTCAGGTGACAGTACACGTTGATGAGGATGTGAAGAAAGAGGAACAGTCCTCCATTGCTGGTGGTATTTCAAGCTGGTACAACCACTCTGGAAATCAATTTGGAGGTTCCTTAGAAAATTGGAAATAGATCTACCTGAAGTCCCAGCTATACCACTTCTGGGCATATACCCAAAAGATGCTCCATCATGCCACAGGGACACGAGTTGCAGAATCTTCATAGCAGCCTTATTTGTGATAGGCAGAAGCTGGAACCAACACAGATGTCCCAGGACAGAAGAATGGATACAGAAAAATGTGTTTCATTTACAGAATGGAATACTACTCAGCTATTAAGAATGAGGACATCCTGAGTTTTACAGGCCAATGGATTCAAAATAGACAATATTATTCTGAGTGAGGTAAGTCATACCCAAAAGGACGTGCATGGTATGTACTCACTAATAAGTGGATATTAGCTTTTTTAAAAAGTACAGAATACCCAGGATACAGTCCACAGATCTCAGAAACCTCAACAAGCTGAAGGGCCCAAGTGAGGATGCCTCAGTCCCACTTGGGAGGGAGAAAAAAGCAACCACAAGGGAGTGGGATGGAGGGACCTTGTAGGGAAAGGGTACAAGGGTGATTGGGTAAGAGGGGAACATGATCTGGTATCGGGTTGGGGGAAAGGACTGAAGCCCTAAGGGAGAGCAGAAAGAATGGAACAGGCGACCTCGGCAGGTAGGATGTTGGGAGGACCCTCGAGAATTTACCAGACACGAGGGAGGTAAGAGACTCTTAGGACTGGGGGGGGGAGGGGCACTAGATGAAATGCTCTACAGCAGGGAGAGGGAACTTTTAGAGCCCACCTCCAGTAGAAAGATGGGACATCAAGTGAGTGATGGAGTTGCTATCCCACAGTCAAAGCTTTGACCCATGACTGTTCCTGTGTGAATGAAGTACAGGGATGGAAATGGAGAAGAGCCTGAGGAAAAGATGGTCCAGCTACAACAGGCCCAAAGTGGGATCCAGCTCCAGAGGAGGGCAAAGGACCTAACACTATTACTGAAGCTATGGA
Organism: Rattus rattus; assembly: GCF_011064425.1. Classification (NCBI taxonomy): domain Eukaryota; kingdom Metazoa; phylum Chordata; class Mammalia; order Rodentia; family Muridae; genus Rattus; species Rattus rattus. The sequence continues at coordinate 63,499,406 of NC_046172.1, forward strand.
GAACTCACAAAAGGGAACCTATTATGATTGCTCTCCAAAAGACCCAACAAGCAGTTGAAAGAGTCAGATGAGGATATGTGCACCCAACCAATGGCCTGCTGACTCCTCTCATTGAATTAGTGAAAGGCTGGAGGAAGTTGAGGAGGAGGGTAACCCTGTAGGAGGACCAGCAGTCTCAATTAAGCTGGAGCCCTGTGATCTCTCAGACACTGGATCACCAACCAGGCAGCACACATTAGCTGATGTGAGATCCCCAATACATGTACAGCAGAGGACTGCAGGATCTGGCCTCAGTCAGAGAAGATGCATCTAACCCTCAAGAGACTGGAGGCCCCAGGATATTTAGAAGTCTGGTGGAGTGGGTGGGGTGGAAACATCCTCATGAAGACGGGGGCATGGGAATTAGGTGTGGGATGTGGAACAGTTGGAGGTTGGGCCAAGAGGGGAATAAAATCTGCAGTGTAAAAAAAAGGAAAAAAATAAAGTTTTAGATTTTTTTGCCAGTTTTTTTTATTAGATTTAACATTTTTATTTTAAAAATTTAAAACATTTTAATATTTAAAGATGTTAAAGATGCCAGAGTTACTGGCTATCTACTGAGGAAAGCTGCTAACAGGGAGTGAAACCAGCTCAAAAGAAAGAAATTTGTTGTAAAACAAAGATGAAAAGGAGTTGAAGATCTGAAGACTGCTTGACATCAGACATGGAGATGGCAGAGTTTAAAGTTTGCCCAGATGGTTGCCTGTCTTAATTCGGGGATTACAGTTAAGTGATTAGATGGATCTTGGAAGAGACTTTGAACTTCGGACTTTTAACATTGTTGATACTGCTATAGACTATGGGGAGTTTAAAAGTTGAACTAAATATACTTTTTTATTATGCTAAGTTTAGGTATAGACTCATAGACTCATGTGTTTAAACAAGCCTATGGAGGCATATGCTTGGCACAGGGAGTGGCTCTATTAGAAGGGTGGCCTTGTTGGAGGAGGTGTGTCACTGTGGCGGTGGGCTTGGAGACCCTCCTCCTAGCTGCCTGGGGATGTTTAGTCTGTTCCTAGCTTCCTTCTGGTAAAGATGTAGAACTCAGCTCCTCCTGTACCATGACTGCCTGGATGCTGCAATGATGCCATGCTCCTGCCTTGATGATAATGGATTGAACCTCTGAGCCTGTAAGCAAGCTAAAACAGAGTCCAAAGAGCCAGATCAATAATAATGTGCAAGTATAATAGGATGGGGCTGGGAGGTAGCCAAATTAGCATAGAAGGTAAGGAAAGAACGTTTAATTGCTCAGCTATTGAGGCAAAGTTTTAAATAAGTCTTGTATTCTCTATGCAGTGATTAACATAAGGTAAAGAAATACACATCAAACCAGATACACTCAAACTAGTAGAAGAAAAAGTGGGGAAGCATTTCGAAGGCATGGGCACTGAAGAAAATTTCCTGAACAAAACACCAATGGCTTATGCTCTAAGATCAAGAATCGACAAATGGGATCTCATAAAACTGCAAAGCTTCTGTGCCAAGGCAAAGGACACTGTTGTTAGGACAAACGGGCAACCAACAGATTGGGAAGACTTTACCAATCCTACAACAGATAGAGGGCTTATATGCAAAATATACAACGAACTCACGAAGTTAGACTGCAGAGAGACAAATAACCCTATTTAAAAATGGGGCTCAGAGCTAAACAAAGAATTCACAGCTGAGGAACGCCGAATGGCTGAGAAGCACCTAAAGAAATGCTGGCAAGGATGTGGAGAAAGAACACTCCTCCATTGTAGGTGGTATTGCAGACTGGTACAACCATTCTGGAAATCAGTCTGGAGGTTCCTCAGAAAATTGGACATTGAACTATCTGAGGACCCAGCTCTATCTCTCTTGGGCATATACCCAAAAGATGCCCCAACATATAAAAAAGACACGTGCTCCACTATATTCATAGCAGCCTTATTTATAATAGCCAGAAGCTGGAAAGAACCCAGATGCCCTTCAACAGAGGAATGGATACAGAAAATGTGGTACATCTACACAATGGCATACTACTCAGCTATCAAAAACAAGGACTTTATGACATTCAAAGGCAAATGGATGAAACTGGAAAATATCCTGAGTGAGGTAACCAATCAGAGAAAAACACACACGCTATGCACTTATTGATAAGTGGCTATTAGCCCAAATGCTCGAATTACCCTACACGTACAGAACACATGAAACTCAACAAGGATGACTGGAATGCAGATGCTTCACTCCTTCTTTAAAAGGGGAACAAGAATACCCTTAGGAGGGGATAGGGAGGCAATGTTTAGAACAGAGGCAGAAGGAACACCCATTCAAAGCCTGCCCCACATGTAGCCGATACATATACAGCCACCAAACTAGATAAGATGATGAAGCAAAGAAGCGCAGGCTGACAGGAACCAGATGTAGATCTTTCCTGAGAGACACAGACAGAATATGGCAAATATATAGGCGAATGCCATCATTAAAGCACTGAACTGAGAACGGGACCCTCGTTGAAGGATTCAGAGAAAGGATTGAAAGAGCTGAAGGGGCTTGAGACCCCATATGAACAACAATGCCAACCAACCAGAGCTTCCAGGGACTAAGTCACTACCCAAAGACTCTACATGGACTGACCCTGGCTCCAACTGCGTAGGTAGCAATGAATATCCTAGTAACAGCACCAGTGGAAGGGGAAGCCCTTGGTCCTGCTAAGACTGAACCCCCAGTGAACAGAATTGTTGGGGGGAGGGTGGTAATGGGGGGAGGATTGGGAGGGGAACACCCACATCGAAGGGGAGGGTGAGTGGGAGGGGTGAGGGGGATGTTGGTCTGAAAACCAGGAAAGGGAATACCATTTGAAATGTAAATAAGAAATACCCAATTTAATAAAGAAGAGAAACATATTTTGTTCTATTTAACTTGATTTAGGTTTTGTGACTGACTTCCAGTTGACTCATCAAAGTCTGAACCGCCCTCCAATTAGATGTCCTTTCACTTTTTTAAACCTCATTGCTTCCTTCTACAAATTAACCTTACTCCATTGTTGGGGATTAAATCTCTCTTCATAATGTCTGGCTGTGGGTCTCTGTATTTATTCCCATATCCTACAGAAGGAATCTTCTCTGCTGCTAATTTATGAGTAAAGCATAGATCTTTAGGGGTCCTCTTGTTACTTTTTGTTTAGACTAGTAGTATTTTGTTTAACCCTAGGATTCTGAGCTATCTTAGTTCTGACTCTTATTTACCAAGTAGCATCGCTTATGGAGTGGGCCTTAAGTCAAATGAGACATTGGTTGTTTACCCAGCGTTGTACCACTATTGCCCTAATGTACTTTGTACGCAGTACATTTGCTCAGCCATGGTCATTGCAGATTTATTCATGATAGCTAGAAGCTTCAAACAACCTAGTTATCTCTCAACAGGAGATTGGATAAAGAAAATATGGTACATTTACAAAATGTGGATTTACTTGGATATTAAAAAAATCATCATGAAATTTGCAAGCGGATGGATAGAACTAGGAAAAAATCCTTAGTGATGGAACCCAGAAAGATAAATATGCTTTGCATTGCTTATATGTGGATATTTTAGGTTTTTAAACTTATTTTTTATTTTACTTTATGCTTATGGGTATTTTGTCTGGGTATCTCTGCTTGCCTGGTTTCCACAGAGGCCAGACAAGGGAGTTGACAATTTTGTGTTGTATTTGTCCTTGCAATCTAGTGGGCTGTGATAGTTCCCTGTATATAATGGTCACCCAAATATTTGCCTTGGGAATGAATGAATTGATTAATAAACTTCTCAAATTAAAACATGAGACTCTTATAAATGAGTACTACGTCACATCATTTTACTCACTCTCCACACTTCATATTTATCCCCTTTATACATTTATGACCACTTCTTTAATTATATTCTCCAAAGACTCCATTTAGTATTTCTCATTTGTACATGTTTGTAAGGCTGAGCAGTTATTAGGGATTAGAGAAACTATCAGTGAACTTGTCCCTAGAGAATTATGATTTTCTGACTCAGTGGCAATTGATTGATCATCTGTAGTTCTTCATCTAGAGATGGGCATTGTAAAAATTTCTCCAAATATGTTGGCGTGCCAGCTGGTCTTGTTTTATATTTGTAGATTTCCTGTTATGCCTAGGGGCCATTATCTAGCAGAGGGCATCTGGCTTTTACAATCTTTTTGTCTCCTTTAGCATGATTTTCCTTAAGCTTTAGGCATAAGGGTTATGATGTCTATGTTTCAGTTGAAGTGGGACACACCACAGTCCTTTTTTGCATTTTGACCAGTTATGGGTCTTTGTCATAGTCTGCATGTATTGGAAGAAACCGCTTCTTTGATGAGGGGTGAGAGCGTCATTTATCTGTAAGTATAAGGATCAGTATTTAGAATATAGTCAGGTATTATATTGGTTTAAGAAAGGGGCAGTAACTAGTTCTCTTGTAGGTCCTTTTAAGCCACTGGTAGTTGGCTAAGCTAACAGTATTAGGCATGAATTCTCTTTTGATGAGAAGTCCTCAAGTCCAATTAAATGGCTGTTGGTTATTCCCAAGATATTTCACTATTACTGATGACTTCCTAGGCTTGCCATTGTGGTTATTTGTAGGCTTTAAAGCTGAGGATAATTGATTGCCTTTCTCCCTTATTAGTTTGCACAGCACCTTCTAATACTGTGAGAGCTCATCTTTGTGGAGAAAACTTCATGGAGAAATCATCGGTTCAGCTCAATTCCTCCATGGAAGACACTTTTTTTTTTTTAAGAGAATTCAGCTGAGGAATGCCGAATGGCTGAGAAACACCTAAAGAAATGTTCAACATCTTTAGTCATCAGGAAATGCAAATCAAAACAACCCTGAGATTTCACCTCACACCAAGTGAGAATGGCTAAGATCAAAACTCAGGTGACAGCAAATGCTGGCGAGGATGTGGAGAAAGAGGAACACTCTTCCATTGTTGGTGGGATTGCAGACTGGTACAACCATTCTGGAAATCAGTCTGGAGGTTCCTCAGAAAATTGGACATTAAACTGCCTGAGGATCCAGCTATACCTCTTTGGGCATATACCCAAAAGATGCCCCAACATATAAAAAGACACGTGGCTCCACTATGTTCATAGCAGCCTTATTTATAATAGCCAGAAGCTGGAAAGAACCCAGATGCCCTTCAACAGAGGAATGGATACAGAAAAATGTGGTACATCTACACAATGGAATATTACTCAGCTATCAAAAAACAACGACTTTATGAAATTTGTGGGGCAAATGGTTGAACTGGAAAATATCATCCTGAGTGAGTTAACCCAATCACAGAAAGACATACATGGTATGCACTCACTGATAAGTGGCTATTAGCCCAAATGCTTGAATTACCCTAGATGCCTAGAACAAATGAAACTCAAGACGGATGATCAAAATGTGAATGCTTCACTCCTTCTTTAAAAGGGGAACAAGAATACCCTTAGCAGGGAAGAGAGAGGCAAAGATTAAAACAGAGACTGAAGGAACACCCATTTAGAGCCTGCCCCACATGTGGCCCATATATATATACAGCCACCCAATTAGACAAGATGGATGAAGCAAAGAAGTGCAGACCGACAGGAGCCGGATGTAGATCGCCCTGAGAGACACAGCCAGAATACAGCAAATACAGAGGCGAATGCCAGCAGCAAACCACTGAACTGAGAATAGGACCCCGCTGAAGGAATCAGAGAAAGAACTGGAAGAGCTTGAAGGGGCTTGAGACCCATAGGTACAATAATGCCAAGCAACCAGAGCTTCCAGGGACTAAGCCACTACCTAAAGACTATACATGGACTGACCCTGGACTCTGACCTCATAGGCAATGAATATCCTAGTAAGAGCACCAGTGGAAGGGGAAGCCCTGATCCTGCTAATACTGAACCCCAGTGAACTAGACTGTTGGGGGGAGGGCAGCAATGGGGGGAGGGGAGGGGAACACCCCATAAGGAAGGGAGGGGGGGGGGATGTTTGCCCGAAACCGGAAAGGGAATAACACCAAATGTATATAAGAAATATTCAAGTTAAAAAAAAAAAGAAACAAAAAAGTAGACTTTTGAAAAAATTAAAAAAAAAAAAATATGGATACATTAGGTTTAAATCAACGCTTGCCAAACTACTGTTTTGATTGACTTATTGAGAATACGAAAAACTAGATACTTGAGATATCATTTCAGTGTAATATGAAATGTTAATGTAATTTCTGCTGCCCTTGTATCTGTTAATTGCCTTTGGTAGGGAAGTCATTATTTCTCTGATAATATATATGTTTATTATTTTCATGGAAATATTGAGTAATAAAACATTTGCCTGGAAAAAAAAAAGAGAGAGTTGAAATAACAAGGAATTTTAGTCTGCTAAAATTAGGAGTTTAGGAATAAAGAGGATGTTTTTAAAGACCTAGGAGGGAAGAGGTAAAAAGTATGTTTATCAAAGTCAGATCAGATTGATCCCAGTCATAGCACAGGGCTATGCAAATTCCTTGACAGAAAACAGAGCATAGTTTACCCCATATTTGTTTTTTCATAATTACTGGCAGTGAAACATAGTCCACATTCAGAAAAAAAGTAAAAGGAAAACATTCACATGGTTAGATATCAGGATCCGAGACATTGTCATACCATTGTGAGCTGTTTCTTTGTTTCTTGTCATAGTGAATGTCACATTTTTCTAACAAAACAAAACAAAACAAAACAAAACAATATGGAGAACCTACTCAAACTTCAAAATTATATTTTACTGCCACCAAGTGGTTCACTTGATTGCTTTCTAAAATAACTTTCTGAATAAAATAAATGACTACTTCTATTACTAATTGTCCTAGGAGGGTACCATATGCAGGGTCCCAAGGGAGTGAAAATTTTCTTCACCCTACAATCACCTCATCTGACAAAAGGACCTCCCCATGCTGTTTTTTGATCATTATTCTGTATATTATGACATTTATTTATTTATTTATTTATTTATTTATTTATTTATTTATTTATTTATTGGTTTGTTCTGAAAGGAATATCCACAGTGCTGGCCATACTAAAAGTGTTTAACTTCTGGGCTCTAGTGATGCTCCTTTCTTAGCCCATTGTTAGATGTGGCCATACTTTAGTATGGCCAGCTCTGCTCCATGTAGTACAGAGATGCAAATGCTTTCAGGATAGTGAGAGAGGGCTACTATAGATTGTGTTCTTCAATGACCAGAACCACTCTTACTGTTTCCCCCCAATATGGGTTACAGGGTATGGAACGTACACGTGTATATGACATACATGTGTGCAACCATATGCACGTCACACCTGCACACACAAATATTTTATGCATACTTTCCTACTTTCATATATGTACAGTGGTTAAATAACAATAGCAGGCAGACATTTGTGACAGACAAAACTTCTGTAACAATCACTTTTATGTGACTGATCAATATAACAATGATTAGGATGAGGAAAGCAAGCAACTGTTTTCTTGCCTATGAAGTTCTATCTGTTTGTCAGCAACATATGTCTACCCAAGAACATAGCACAACATAGCCTTTCTGCTACGAAGTGGTGGGTATTGTGCTTTGTCTCTTAAAGTAATAGAAAAAAAGACAAAAGTAAAGTTATTTTACATTATTTACAAGTAACTATTATTTTGCATTCTTTTATAGACTGTAAGATTTGTCATGAGAGATACATCCTTTCTACTACAAATTCTTCTGCTCCTCAGTAACTATCAGTAGCTAATAGAACTAAACTTGAATATGAGCCAAAAAAAATGTTTAAATTCTTTAAGTACAGTGATTCTTGTTTGCTACCAACCAATTTAAGTCATTGAAAAACTATTTGTGTCCACTAAAATCCTTGTGTGCTCCAGTCCACAGGCATCATCAGAGGGTTTATTTCATTCTCAGTGTGAACTGGCCTTAACAGTTATTGACAGAACAGTCCTCAGGTGTTCTTCGGACACGTCCTAGATTAGGAAAGAGGCCAAGCTTTTTTTTTTTTTTTTTTTCCATGTCATGTTCTGTAGCTGAATTGCCCTGTCTGTCTGCTTTTCCTTTGTCTTAATGTAAAATGGTGGAGAGTAGCTTCACTCTTCTGCACTCTGAACGTCCACTAAGATTGGACCATCTTCCTTGCCCTACCAGCTTTATAACAATACTCTTACATTCCACGCTGAAACATAAAATGTATTCCACACAGTAAGAATGGGGGGCAGTTACTCTTGAACTGCTGATTAAGGAATCTTATTAAAGACAGGCAACATGAGTGACCACAGGCTCCAGAGCCTTCTCTGAGAGCATGTCTACAGATTTGTATGTGCACACATGTACTATTACTCCCTAGAGGGATACCATAAATTCTTGCCTTCACTAGTTCTAACTTTCACAGCTGTCTACAGTCAATGCGTGGTAGTGTTACAGGATGCAAATGAGAAAATCAACAGTGTCTTAGTCAGCAAACCATTGTTATTTAAGGAGTCAACATGAAGGCAGATTTGTCATCTTTCTTTTTTATTCAGTTTAAAATAACTTTTAATTAGCTTACAAAACTTGAGTTTTCATTGCAATCTTTTCACATATATAAGGAAATATATATATATATATATATATATATATATATATATATATATATTATTTGACCCAGCTTTCCCACGCTCTTTTCCTCCCCACAAATAGTTTATCATTCGTTTTGCATGACATATATTTCATTACTTTCTCTAGGTTCTCACCCCAAAATTTACATAAATAACCCTCTTAAAGTAAAAGATAGATTAGGTAATTTACAAAATCTGCTCAATTTTCATGTGTTTCGGGAGACTCTGAAACTTAGGTATTTTCGAGACAGGATCTCATTTAGAACAGAATAGCCTTGAGTCTACTGTGCAGCCCAGGCTTTGACCTTTTGACCCTCCATGCTAGCTTTCTCATTATTAATTAATACCTACACAATCATAGTATTCCATAAATGGTTTTCCAGAAAACATTTAATGTGTAAATTATGTTTTTAAAATTATTCAATGTAGTAATAAAACTGATAATAGAAAGCCAAATAACAAGTAAGAATGGGCAAAATGATCACAGTACTAGTAATATCAGATACCTCATATCTAACAAGCCTGGTCTCCAATTTGATAACTAGTTAATGTTGCTAGTTTATAAGCTACCAACTTCAACAGGAGGAGGAAGCTTGGTATTACTACTCTCAGTTCTCATTCTAGCAATGCTTTAGGCTACAGAGCAATTCACCAGATTCCTTTTGCTTCCTTAACTATAAAATGGCAACTAATTGTTAGTTCTTTACTCCAGTATAGACTAGTGTAAGAAAACTACACATCAGTTCAATAGAAGACTCATTAAAAGAAATTAAAATCTCCCAAGCAACTTGTTCCATTTTGATCTTCATCAGGTGTATCCTTTTGTGTCTTATTTTATTTCTTCCTACTTTGAACTTACCTTTTTTGCAGTTATTGCTACTTCTCTCGATTGTTAGTATCTCAATGTACTATATTATTTCAAAAAGAAAGTAATCTAAATGAATAATTGGGGCTTTAAAGAAACCCACCTGAGACTACAGATGGATGAAGTAATAGTTGCATTAATCAATATACATAAAAAATTGAAGTTTTTGAGTGTTCTATTGTGTGACTATTCTTTATCACAAAGTTGTCAAACAAATGCTCTATATTTACAAGGGTGGACTCATTTCATTTCAAAACATGAAAGCTAGATATATAGATATAATCTAGCTTCTAATCTTGACTCTCAAAAGTTATATCCAAACTAGTAATCTTGGATGGCTCTAACTAATACTATACAGTATTATCTATTATCAGTATTATATACATACTATGTATTATCTATATACAGTATTCCTATTATCAGGTTTATTACCCCATTGAATAATTTTAAAAACATAACTTACACATTAAATGTCTTCTAGAAAACCATTTATGGAATACTATGATTGTGTAGGTATTAATTAATAATGAGAAAGCTGGCATGGAGGGTCAAAAGGTCAAAGCCTGGGCTACACAGTAGACTCAAGGCTATTCTGTTCTAGATGAGATCCTGTCTCGAAAATACCAAAGCTTCAGAGACTCCCAAAACTGATGAAAATTGAGCAGATTTTGTTACTATAGATCAATTATCTAGGTAAGTTATATATTTCTTCTTCTTTCTGCTAATTTAAGTGCAGTTAACAAAATTTATAAAGCTGAGATAAATGAAACTTCATGTTTCCAAAAAAAACCCTCATATTGTTTCTTCTTAATTTCCACATTTCCTTTAAATTAAATAAATATTCTTAAAACATTATCTAAAAAGCAGTGATTCTTTTAGACATTTTCTTTAAAACAGTCTTAATAAGTAAATGACAGCACTTATTATTATCGAATTACTACATTGTTTAACTGTATAATTCTCATTTGTAAATGAGTTGTTGTATTTGGGGGCTTATTGAGAAAATCTTACTATGTAGCCAGGCAGGACTAGAATTAACTTTGTAGCTCACCCTGGTTGGAAATTCATGGTAATCTTCCTACCTCTGGCTCCCGAGTGCTGGAACTATAGGTGTGTGTCCCAAGATTTGTCATCTTTCAACCTGCATGTGGGTAGCACCCACAAGCTAGGCAGACACACATTACGCTCGAGTGCTTAAGCTTGCCAGTCACTTTGGCTAATTTATTTTAGACTCACTTAAAATTTTGAATTATTACATGTAGATGGATGTCACCCTTTATTAGTTTTTTCTCTGCAAATTTCATCTTAGGCCATTATTTTGTGAAGATGTTTTCTGAAACAATATAAAACAAATCATAGGTATTTTTAAAACAATTTCCTAACCTGTTTTTGATTCATAATTTGTGGTAGTAATCTATTCAAATGGAGTGGCAGAAGCCACACTTGAGTCTTAAGAGCAGAAAGAATCTGAATCAAGCATTGCTGTTGTTCCACTCCAGCTGACTAATTTCTCACTATGAGGACAACTATGTTCAGAGGGTATCCTCCAGCCCAGTGAGACCTGATGTGAGTGTCCTGAGGTCAGGGAGAAAGAGCATGAGAGTGACTGTGGCAAGACCTTGTGCCTGCACCGTTTAGCAGTCCTATGTAGACTGGTCTAAAGACTTGAACTTGCAATTTAGAGGAAAAGAATGAGATCTGAAGTTAGTAAATATTACGTGCATGTTTTCTCTATTCCCACTCTGCTGTCAGCACTGGAATACTGGATTGGGTGCCTTGTTGCTTGCCTTTAAAATGCTTTGAGCTGGGTCCTAGGTGCATTTGGGTAATGCAGCCTTTTCTGCTGTTCAAACACTGAATGTATCAATTGTACTGATATTCTTTGCTGGAGAGGGTGGTCACCCATGACTGAGGAGTGACTCAAACTGAGGGACCATTGTGATTCATATTACAGTATTTTAAAACTAACTTCCCTCTTTGGGATAGTATTAACATGCTTTTTCTTGCCTTTATGTTTTCCTATAATATAAGTCCTCTCTACACATAGCATCATAGTAAAAATGAGTAAAAGATACTTACAATAGTTTACATGTGTCATATAGAGATTATCTGAGGTGCATGAGCATTACTTGAAAGTCTATGATTCCAATAAATTGGAAGAATATGCCACTTAGCAACTCAGAAGATCTATAATTTACCCTGATAGGAGCAGGTCATATTCAGCACCTGGATGTCTAGAGCATTTAACATCCACATGTTATTAACATTTGAGATTAACATGAAATTGATTCGACATAACACCGAGTAAGCTGTAATGTTTTATATAGGAAATGTCAGGTGCCTGATAAATGTTCCTCACCAAGTGGAACTGAAAGCAAGCTGGTCAGAAAAAGATTGCCTTTGTATCGACTGGTTTCTGAAGCCTAAGGAGATTGTTCTCATCTCTGAGGTCCTGCAACTCTGACTCCAGTGTTCTGAAACCAAGTTGGAGACTCACTAAATAAAAGACACTAGAACCCCAAATTGGAATAATGAAAAGCTTAGGTCAAAGAGATAAAATAAAAACAGCTGTTGGGCATGAAAAATGGCTGTAAGAATTTAGTTACAAGTACTACACAAAAACATTTCATCACATGCAGATAATGCAATAGTACAATAGGAAGCCAGCTCCTGTACTGATCAAGCAAGCCCTCTCACTATATAACAAAAATAATTTAGATGCACTTATTTGTACGGAATTGTCATATATCTTTACCATTTGTCACAAAACAGGAAAAAAGTTGGCATATTACTTAGCAATAAGTTCTCTTTTTCTTCCCCATGTACTGATTTCTGCATCAACTGTTCAATTTTCACCTGGAAAAAATGTAACTACTGATTCTACTTGCTTGGTTTCTATACATCTAAAAATGCATCATGGAGTATAGATAAAATAAAAATAAGGGATTTTTTTTACTTGGTTTCTGATTTTCATAAAACATAGAGAGGGGATGGCTGTTAAAAGAAAGAGGAAAGTTCTCATCTGACTATATGCAGAGCATGAAGTTGTGAAAGAGTTGTGTAAAAAATGCCCTAGTGCTTTAGGAGCTTCAGCATACAGAAACTAGCTTCAAATAGTATTAACTGCCTCCCCACGCCTTTGTTCTAATATATTTACATTTCTTTCAGTCTCTTTTTACATCACTAAAGCAAATGGCATGATCTCAAATATTAATTAAGGATATCTGAACCTTGTAACTTCCCTATTTCCTACCAAATACAAACAGACATGTAATGCCCAGCAAACTAGGGGTGAAGATCCAGGATATTTAGATTATTTTAATAAAAATCTTTGAACAGCAAATATAAAAAAGAAAAATAAAATTGTAGTTCTTGTTTTGTGTTTCTCCCAGAATATATTTTTCTTATTCTTTGGTTGATATTCTTTTGGGCAGCAACTTCTGCCAAGGCAGATCGCTACCTTGTCTGCTTTCCTGAAGACACCACAGCCTGAAGGCATCCCAGGAGTTCCACTGCATGTAGGGTCACAGCTTGATTGTTTCTCTGTAGACTCAAGAATCTGAAGGGCTCCTAGGAGATCTACTGCAGCCAGGGCAACAGATCAGCAGCTTCTATACCCCTATGAAGACCCCACAGACCGAAGGCCTCCCAGAAGAGCCACTGTAGCCAGGGCAACAGGTTACCAGCAAACATACCCCTCTGAAGACCCCACAATCCGAAGGTCACACAGAAAGTCTACTACAGCCTGTGTCACAGGTCTACCAGGAGACTTGAAGCAATCCAGGGCTATAAGAGGCAGGCTCCAGACAGAGACACCCAGACCAGCAAATATTAGGAATAACCAGAATTGGAGAGGCAAGCTCACGACCATAAGCAACAAAAGCCAACATACTTTGGCATCATCAGAACCCAGTTCTCCCACCACAGCAAGCCCTGGATACATAAACATACCTGAGGATCAGGTTGCTGACCTAAAATCCTATCACTTAAAGAAATAGAAGAAGTCATTAAGAACCACCCCACCCCAAAAATAAGAAGCTCAGGGCCATATGACTTTAGTGCAGAGTTCTACCAGACCTTCAAAGAAGACCTAACGCCAATATTCCTCAAACTATTCCATAAAACAGAAGCACAAGGAATACTACCTAATTCATTCTATGAAGCCACAATTACTCTGACACCTAAACTACACAAGGATCACACAAAAAGAGAGAACTTCAGACCAATTTGCCTATGAATATTGGTAACACTCAATTATTGAGTGAAAAATACTCAATAAAATTCTCACAAACTGATTCCAAGAACACATCAAAGTCATCATTCACCATGATCAAGTAGGCTTCATCTCAGGGATATAAGTTTGGTCCAATATATGAAAGTACATTAATGTAATTTACTATATAAACAAACTCAAAGGAAAAAAAACCACATGATCATCTCCTTAGATGCAGAAAAAGCACCTGACAAAATACAACCCCACTTCATGTTAAAAGTATTGGAGAGAACAGGAATTCAAGGTCCATTTATAAACAAAGTAAATACAATTTACAGCAAACTAACAGCCATTATCAAATTAAATGGAGAGATATGTAAAGCAATCCCACTAAAATCAGGGATAAGACAATTAGTTAATATAGTACTCAAATTTCTAGCTAGAGCAATAAGACAACAAAACCAGATAAAGTGTATACAATTTGGCAAAGAAGAATTCAAGGTATCACTATTTGCAGATGATATGATAGTATACATAAGTGTCCCCAAAAATTCTACCAGAGAACTTCTACAGCTGATAAACAACTTCAGCAAAGTGGCAGAATATAAAATTAACTCAAATAAATCAGTAGCCTTCCTTCATACAGACAAAAAATGGACTGAGAAAGAAATTAGGGAAACAACACCATTCAAAATAGACACAAATAACATAAAATATCTTGGGGTAGCTCTAACCAAACAACTGAAATATCTATACGACAAGAACTTCAAGTCTCTCAAGAAAGAAAACAAAGATCTCAGAAAATGGAGAGAGCTCCCATGATCATAAATTGTCATAATTAACATGTTAAAAATGGCCATCTTACAAAGAGCAATCTAGAAATTCAATGCAAGCCCCATCAAAATCCCAATGCAAGGCCCATCAAAATCCCAACACAATTATTGAAATACATGGATCTCATCTAATTCATCTAGAAAAGTATAAAAACCCAGAATAGTCAAAACAATTCTTACCAATAAAATAACTTCTGTGGGAACCACCATCCCTGACCTCAAGCTATAATACAGAGTAATAGTGATAAAAACTGCATGGTATTAGTAGAGAGACAGACATAATGATCAATGGAATAGAATTGAAGACCCAGAAATAAAACCACACATTTACAGACACTTGCTTTGAAAAAGAAGCCAAAAATATACAACCGAAAAAAGAAGGCATCGTCAACAAATGGTGAGTCTAACTGGCAATCTCTATGTAGAAAAATGAAAATAGATCCATATTTGTCACCTTGCACAAAGCTCAAGTCCAAGGATCAAGAACCTCAACATAAAACCAGATACACTGAATCTAATAGAAGAGAAAGTGGAAAAGAGCCTTGAACTCATTAGCACAGGGGGAAATTTTCTAAACAGAACTCCAATGGCTCAGGCTCTAAGATCAAGAACTGATAAATGGGACCTCATAAAATTGGAAAGCCTCTGTAAGGCAAAGGACATAGCCAATAGGACAAATCAGCAACCCACAGATTGGAGAAAAAACCTTCACTAACCCTACATCTGATAGAGGTCTAATATCCAAAGTACATAAAAAACTCAAAAAGCTAACCTTGAAGAAAACAAACAACCCAATCAAAAATTGGGATATAGAGCTAAAACGAGATTTCACAACACAGGGATGTTGAATGCCTGAGGAGCACTTAAAGAAATGTTCAAAATCCTTAGTCATCAGGGAAGTGTAAATCAAAATGACCCTGAGATTCCACCTTATTCCAATCAGAATTGCTAAGATCAAAAACTCAGGTGACAGCACATGGTGGCATGGATGTGGAGAAAGAGGAATGCTCCTCCATTGCTAGTGGGATTGCACACTGGTACAACCACTCTGGAAATCAGTCTGGCAGTTTCTCCGAAAATTGGAAATAGATCTACCTGAAGTCCTAGTTATACCAGTACTGGGCATATACCCAACAGATGCCCCACAATGCCACAGGGGCACATGTATTCATAGTGGCCTTATTTGTGATAGCCAAAAGCTGGAAACAACCCAGATCTCCCACAAAAGAAGAATGGATATTGATAATGTGGTTCATTTACAGAATGGAATACTACTCAGCTATTAAGGAGGACATCATGAGTTTTGCTGGCAAATGAGTGGAACTAGAAAATATTACCCTGAGTGAGATAACTCAGACCCAAAAGGATATGCATGCTATGTACTCACTAATATGTGGATATTAGCCAAAAAAAATGTACAGAATTCTCGGGTTAAAATCCACAGAACTCAAGAAGGCTAACAAGCAAAAGGGCCCAAGTTAGGATGCCTTAATCCCACTTGGTAGGGAGAAGAAAACAGAGAATGGGTAGAGGGAGGGAGGGACCTGTCTTGGTCTTATGCAGCTGTTTTTCAGGCAACCAAAGCTTTTGTGAGCTCTTGAATCCTGTAATGTCTAGAAGACAGTGTTGGGTTTTGTTTGTTTGTTTGTTTGTTTGTTTTTTTGCCAGTTCATTCTTACCTCTGTCTCTTATGATTTTTCTGACCCCTCTTCTGAGATGGTCCCTGACTGTGGACATGTGTGATATCAATGTTCCATTTGTAGCTGAGAACTTCTTTGACATTAATTTTCTGCACTTCAGCAAGTTATATGTTTCTGAATTAACTTCTGTCCATTACAGAAAGAAACTTCTTTGAGATGGTCTGAGATGCAATAATAGAGATATACATTTAGGAGCCAGTTTGATTCTATGTCAATTTAGCAAAAATATAGTAGTAGGATTACCTCTGGGGCTTGTGAGCTTCCTACTGTTATTTCATGGCCACATTTACAGTGCTAAGCATGTGTTTTTTGCCTGTGGAATGGACCTTAAGTAGAAGCAGAAAGTGATTGGTTACTCCTATAGCATTCAAGCTCAATTGTGTCCATGGATCTATCTTGCAGCATTAGTCATTAGTTTAATTCGGAGTTCACATCCTACTAGTTGACATAATATCTTCCAGTACTATGAAAACTAGCCAGCAGGGAGGAAACTTCCTGGCCAGCAAGAACTTAAATATTTTCATTTCCTGTGACCAATACATGTAGTGTCCTTAGCATTATTGTCTTACCCTCAAACTGTGGTGGGCAACCAAGAAAAATGTCAACAGCTTGTATTCTTTTTTTGGGGGGGGGTTCACTTCTGAACAACTACTTCAGGGGACAAATCCCACAATTTACTTTGGGCTTTTTTATTTGCATATTGCTTCTGGGATGAACACAATCCCCTGTATACAGTAACCTCAATTAAACTCTTATGACTACATATTATATAGTAATTTTTCATATGGAGTTTTTCAGATGTCCTTAGGAATATCTACCACCTCCTTTCATAGCACCAGCTACATTTCTCATCACCTGTTCTTGCTGGCTTTTCTGATGCTCTGACAAAAACACTGACCCAAATCATCTTGGAGGAGGAAAGTTTTCATTTGGCTTATCATTATTGCTGATGCCAAGAAGTGCATGCTGACAGGAGCTTGATATAGCTGTCTCCTAAGAGGCTTTGCCAGATCCTCACAAATACATAGGTGAATGTTCACAGCCAACCACTGGAGTGAGAACAGGGTCCCCAATGGAGGAGTTAGAGAAAGGCCTGAAGTAGCTCAAGGGGTTTGCAACCCCATAGGAAGAACAACAATAGCAACCAACCAGACCTCCCAGAGCTCCCAGGGACTAAACCACCATCCAAAGAATACACATGGAGGGACTCATGGCTCCAGCGTGTATGTAGCAGAGGATGGCCTTAGCCACTGATGGGAGGAGAAGTCCTTGGTCCTGCCAAGGCTGGAACCCCCAGTGTAGGGGAATTTCAGGGTGGGGAAGTGGAAAGGGGTGGGTGGATGGGTGAGCGAACACCCTTATAGAAGAAGAGGGAAGTTATCAGGACTTATTCATGGGAAACTGGGAAAGCGGATAATATTTTGAATGTAAATAAATAAAAAAATTCAATAAAAAAAGAGAAATCAAAGGAGGAACTCAAAGCAGGAACCTGTTAGGAAGCAAAGTGGAGACCATGGAGGAACACAGCTTACTTGCTTCATCTACAAATGTTTTTCCCCTTGCCTTCTTGACAACTTAGTACATCCTTGTTTATTTACAACCTAGGACCACTTTCTCAGGGTTGACACTATCCACAGTGGGCTGGGCCCTCCTACGTCAGCCATTAATCAAGAAAATCCCTCCACAGACTTTCCAGAGTCCACTCTGTTTGAAGCAATGCATTAGTGAGTGACAAAAAATAACCACCACCACCTGAGTCCTTTTTTATGTTTTTATCTCACTGGGTATAAGGAATGCTGCTCATATGCATATATGTGAGGTTGTTCACTGAAACATAGGTCACCCACCAAGGGTCATAAATCTGAAAAAAATTTACTTGCCCTTCTTCAACAAATATCAATTGCCAATAGCTAGCAGTGGGACCTGATGAGCTTAGCCCCCACTTGCACAAGATTCAAGAAACACAGAGGAAGAGGGGGACAGAAAGATCATTGACTTTTTAATAATCATAATTTAAAACATTCATAAATAATTTTACCCCAAATTATATTCTTAAAAATTGTCAAATTATTTATAATATATCATAATTTCTTGGCTCTACCATGCCATGTTGCTATTATTATTTTAAGATTTGAACATTTGATGACTCTTGTATTTCCATTAATTTTATTAACATATCATTCTATGTGTGCATGAGACAGAGAGAGAGATGGAGAGAGAGAGAGAGAGAGAGAGAGAGAGAGAGAGAGAGAGAGAGAGAGAGAGAGAGAAACACAGAGATGTATGTTGGGCTAGGGGCACTGTACAGTTATGCTCAGGGTGAGTTTATGGCTGGATACAGGATTTTTTAGACTACCTTGTTCAATTGTAATACTTACCTAGGAACAATACTGTAGTCTGGCAAAGTTTTCTGCCCAATTATGTAAGGTACTATACTCAGAAGGACAGTGACCTCTAGAGTTATAGAGTCACACACTTTCTTTCAGTATGTCTGTGTTCATAATCAACCTCCCCTTGGATTAGGAGGAAGTGTTATTAGTAACTATATTTGTATATAATGTAATTATGTCTTCAGGATTGCAATGACGCGTCTACACATTGCTGACCATATACTTGTTCTCAGTGAACAAGCTGCCTGATTCTCTTATAAAAGTTGATTTTTCCCAGTTTCCTTCAGTGTCACAATGCTCATCCTCTACAGTGCAGGCAATTGATACGACTGAGTTATAGACTATGCTGGGCAGCATTAGGTTCACAAAGCAGCTAAACATATCCTTGAGACAGTGCAGCAAAACTTTTTGTGGAGTACTAGAGATCATGATATGCTAATGTTTTTAAACCCTAAGTCACCCCAAATTTAGACAAAAGCTCTTGTCAAGATTATAGTAGCAGGGTGGGTGAAGAACTGGGGATAGCCACTGGAGAGTCCCAGACACCAGAGAAACATGTGGCTCCCTTGACCCAATGGAATTGACTTTAGCAGCAATGTGCAGAGAACTGGAGGACAGAATCTGTGGAGACCACCACCAGTAGCTGGGCATGGCCCCTGGTTGAGGGATATGGCCACCCACCCATCTCAAAGTTTTTTTAATCCAGAAATGTTCTTGTCCAAAGAAAGAACAGGGACAAAAAAAAAAAAAAGAACAGAGGGGTGGAAGGAAGGGGCCAACTGGGGACAGCCCCACCAGAGATACATCATGTCTGCAGACATGATACCCAACACCATTGCTGTGGTCGAGGGGTGCTGGCAGACAGGAACCTAGTGCAGAGGTTCCTGAGGAGATCAGGACATGCAGATGCAGATGCCTGGAGTCAAGCATCAGACTGAACTCAGGGAACCTGGTGGAGAAGCTGGCGAAGGACGGGAGAAACAGAGGCGGATTGAAAAACAATATAGGCTGGCCTGACCATCCAGTTCTCCCAGAATCTAGATCTCCAACCAAGAAGTGTACGTACAGGGATCCATGGCTCCAGATGCATATGTAGAAAAGGATGACCTTGCCTGACAGCAACAGGAGGGGCGGCCCTTGACCTGGGAGGTTTGATGCCCCAGAGTAGGTGGATGCTGACGGTGGGGCAGGAGAGTGGGGTGGGTGGGGAGCACTCTCACAGACAAAGGGGAGGAGGAGGGCAGATGTTGTATGGGGTGGGGGAATGAGTGGAGGGGTAACCAGGAAATGGGATATCATGGGATGGGGAGGTTGTGGAGAAGGTAACTGGGAAGTGGGATATCATTTGAAACGTAAACAAACGGAATGATCAATAAAAAAGATTATTCTTGACCAAGAAACCCTGAATTTCACTATTAATTAATATGTGATGATTTTCCAAAGCAAGATTACTGTGTACTTTTAAGGTTACTTATCTGAACAAGGTATATTCCAAGAAGAATATGAGGCTTCCTAGTATCGAGGTTATTAGTATCTACACTAATAAAATTTTGGTATTTTTCTTTCCAGTTTATCCTCGGAAAAAAAAAAAAAAGGAATATTCCCGTCGATCTATGGAGAAGTGGTGGCAGATGTTCAAATATGTTTTTCTTTGTGTGCCTTTGCCTCGGGTCTCTCTCCGAATCTCAAACGTTTCATCCATTTACTCATTCCCGTTGCTCTTCCCTGGTCACTCATTTAATGTGTAACTACACACCTGTCACCTTTGTTATTTGTGGAAGTGTTTTTGCACATCTCCATTCAGGCATTTTGAAATCCATGTTGATGTGCAATTTCATCTTACTGTTATCAGATGACAACTTCTGTAAACATTTAATTTACATTAAATTTGAGGAGGTTTAAATGGCTCAATACTAGAGAGTATTTGATGTTCGCATATAAAAAATAATGTGTATTGCATTGTTGCTTAGTAATTTCTCCTTTAGGTAATAGATTTGGTGTATTTACTTACTTTGTTCATTTCATTCTTTGTGTCTTAATTATTTGTTCTATGTATCTAAAGTTTGAAAACACTAACAATTTTGGAACTAGTTTTGGCAGACTCTTATTTGCTTCCCTTTATTTTTGTGTTATGATGCTGACTAGATGGGTTTATGATTTTTATAGTTCAGGATGGAAAATATCTTCTATTATAGTAAAAATCCCTACTCTTACTTAATATCACTTTCTGTTCTAAAGTCAGCTTTATCTGCATTAGAATAGTTATAGTCAGTCCTTATTCAGAGGTTTGATTTCCCCCATTTTCTCATCTTTAATCTGTATAAAATTTTAATACAGAATATCTACTTCGGACAATACACCTTTAAATAATATTTTAAAACCTTCATCTGCCAGTTGAATTTTTGATATTATCATTTAATCCATTTTGACATAATGATACTACTTGCATGTTTCAATTTTAGTTGACATTTTGTTGTCCTTCTAGGGATCAAAGCCAAGGCTTTGCACATATTCCACCTCCCACACAATCTTAGCTTATCAAAATATTCAGATTTTGGCTACATTCTAGTGAAATGTAAAAAAAAATTACTTCCACAATGCTGCATTCCTTCTTTTTATATTATTAATTTTATGCATATATCCCAGCAATATAATGTTTTGTTTAATTTCATATTTGTAAATGTAAGCTACTTGATCAAAGACAAGCTTTCTCAGCTTTGAGAAATCAGGCAGTGAACAAGCCTGAATACGTTTACGAGGGTTTTTTTTGTTGTTGTTTTTATATATTAAAATGTTTTATATATTAAAATGGCAGACCTTTTGATATAGAAGCCAAAATGAAATAAGATACGTGTAATTTCTTTTTATATGAGAGAATATTTTTTTAGCATTTATTACATAGTGGATCTGACTACACTTTTTAAAATTGTGTTCATTCAGGAACATTGTTAATGATTTTGGGAAAGCTTTGTTAGATTCAGTACTCTGTTTTTTGTTGTTGTTGCAGTTGTAATTTGGTTGTTTGTTTATTTGATTGATCAGTTATTCTGGTTTTTTTTCATTTAATATTCATTTCTGGTATTTATTTATGATAAGAAGCAAACTGCAATCTTACTGCAATACTTTATACATGATTTTTGTGACATGTCTTTGTAGTGTTTGAACATAATTATAACTGTTTTAGATACATAATATGCTTAGATTGTCTTTGAATCCATTTCTGTTGACTGCTTCTTTTAAGGTTAGGGCGATATTTCCTGTTTCCTGTCTCAAATGTTTGGGGAGAAACAAACATTTATAAAGTATACTGAAACAAGTTTAGAACCTGACATCCCTCCCTTTGGGGTTTACAGTTCTTGATTGCTATTTGTGTCTTGTTCATTTAGTAACCTGAATATTTTTATGGAGTCTCAAGTCCATCATAGATGGCTCTACTTTTACCTCAGCTTTCTTTGCATCTTTCCATCATCTCATATGCATTTTGGTCATTACATCTCTATTTCATACCATAACCAGCCAGGAGACTCCACTAGTTGCTAGTTTATTTCTTAATGCTTTTAGCATTTTCCCTTTCATAAACTGGTCACTATCTCCTTTAACTGAAGGTGGGAGTTTTGTTTTTGTTCTGTTTTTATTTTCAGTTGAAAGGTGGCGTTCCATCTTTACATAGAACCTTGTCACTTAACAGTTTCCTTGCTTCTAGCTATTAAAATGCTGTTTCTATGGATTTCTAAAGTAACCCTTCCCTAATTGCATTTGAAAGTCATGGAGTCAATGCTCCATGATATAATCCAAATAAGGTAAGGTCTGATTCAGTGCTTTCCCTGACTCCATGAGAGTATTTTGTTATCCTTTCTCTGGATTCTATTTCAGAATGTTCTAGCTGATTTATCATATTTCTTGGTGATACGTGTATTGGAGAAATAACTTCTCACTGCATAGTTTTTAAATTTTGAATATATGTTTTCTTAAGGAAAATAGATAGGTTTTATTTAGGAGCCACATATTAAATTTGGAAAGCAAGGTGAAATCAAAAGACAAATGATTTTTGTGATTGGTTGTTCATTTTCCCAGAAGCAATGATCATGATAATTATATTTCTTGAAGAACTCGGAAATACATGCTAAAAACAGAAAGTTCATGAGAGAGCAAATTTCACAACTGAAATAAAGGCTTTCTGACTCTCCATCTGGAATATCTAAAGATTGGGAACATTTAAATATTTTTATTTTACTTTATTGAGAATTCCATGCATGCGTATTCAGAGTTACTATTGCTGTGATGAAACACCATAACAAAAAGCAAGTTAGGTAGGAAAGGGTTGATTTGGCTTACATATCTCGAATCATAGTCTATTGAGGGAAGCCAAGGCAGTAACTCAAACTGGGCAGGAACCTGAAGGTAGGAGCTGGATAAAGAGACCACGGAGGAGTGCTGATTACTGACTTGCTTCCGAATATCCCTCGGCCTGCTTTCTCATAGAACCAAAGACAACCAGCCCAAGGATGTCACCACCACAAAAGGCTGGGCCCTACCCCTTCAATCACTAATTAAGAAAATGCCCCACAGGTGTGCTTCCAACCTTATCCAATTTTATAGGGGCATTTTCTCAATCCAGGTTCCCTCTCCTTTGATGACTTTATCTTATGTCAAGTTAACATTAAACTAGCCAGGACAGTGATTTTATGATATTAGGGAATATATAGACATTTAGTTCCATTGGTATATTAAGAGAGGTGGATGTTCCAGTAAAGAAGGTTTATTCATAATCACCTTTGAATACAGTATAGAATTTCAAGGAGTATATTCATTTATTCCCATAGGTATATTATTGATACAACTCTGCAATATATGTGTAAATATTTAATAAAGTACACAACATGTTAATGACATACATACATGCCATTTGTAAATAATTTTAGATATATTGAAGTCACAAAAGAAGATACCTTATTTAGGGTTTGTACTGCTGCGATGAAACACCATGATTAAAAAGCAAAGGTAAGAAATGGTATATTTGGCCTATATTCATCATTGAATATAGCATAGCACTATTCATCATTGAAGCAAGTCAGGACAGAAACTCAACCAGGGGCAGAACCTGTAGGCCAGAGATGATGCAGAGGCCAAGGAAGGGTGTTGCTTACTGGCTTGACCATCATGGTTTGCTCAGCCTTTCTTAAAGAACCAAGTACCACCATTATAGGGATGGCACCACCCACAATATGCTGGATCCTCCACCACAATCACTAATTGAGAAAATGCCCTACAGACTTATGCATTTACAGCCTGAGCTTTTGGAGTCATTTCCTCAATTGAGATTCTCTTTCAGATGACTATCATTCAAATTTTTCTTGAAAAACTAACCCACATACGGGTCAGCATAATGCATAATGCATATAATGCAAGTTCAATCAAGTCTAATCCCTTGCCCTCCCCTACATTTCCTCCTCTATCCTCTGTACTGGTTGGTCGAAAGTCAACTGATTACTGCTGGAGCATCACAGAGAATTTCAGTTGGGGAAATGCCCTCTCATGAGACCCAGCTGTAAGGCATTTTCACTAGTGATCAAGGTGGAGGACTCATCCATTGTGTGTGGTGCTGTCCTGGCCAGTAGTCTTGGGTTCTATATAGAGAGCAAGCTTGAGTGTTTAGGGAAGCAAGCCAGTAAGTAACATCCCTCCATGGCCTCTGCATCAGCTCCTGCTTCCTGACCTGCTTGAGTTCCATAGTCCTGACTTCTTTTAGTGATGAACAAAGCAAATGTGGAAGTGTACTGAATAAACCCTTCCTCCCCAACTTGCTTCTGATCATGCTGTTTGCAGGAACAGAAACCCTGACTAAGACACTCTCATCACTCTTTTCCAAATTTAATGTTTTTTTAAAAACTCATTTATTTTAATTAAAAATTTCATATAATTTTGATTTCTTCCTCTCCCAACTCCTCTGAGAGACTCTCCACCATCCTCTTCTGATTCGTATTAACTTGAATATTTCTTATATCACATTTAGAGTGTTATTCCCTTTTCCCGGCCTCCGGGCAAACATCCCTCTCTTCCTTATGTGTGTTCCTCTCACCCTCACGCATTGCCGCCCTTTCCCCCAACAGTCTAGTTCACTGGGGGTTCAGTCTTAGCAGGACCCAGGGCCTCCCCTTACACTGGTGCTCTCCACTAGGATACTCTTCTTGATTCTTGAATAGAATCAGAAATTGGATGTTTATTCTTATATACTTATGACAATATTACACTAGTGGAATATGTTGTCAGGCTAGCCATTATTATAGTAGAAGTTAGCAGCAATGTTATAAAGCACAGAACTTATAATGATCTGGCAAAGATTGGAATTAAGCCTATATAATCTACCATCTTACCTTTGCATCATATGTGAATCTTGAACAAAGTGGGAATTCAAGTGCTATAGAAGGGGTAAACAGGAAGCTCTAATAGTCCATGCTTATACCAGGAGAAGCTGAAATATGTTCAGGTAAAGATGATTATAAGTTGCACAGGCCCTGAATTATTTGGTTGGAAGGCAGGGTCACACTGATGCATTCTGCTCTATCAATATTCAAGACAAAAATCATAAGTTCTTTCACTCAAGTTGTTGTTTGTAGTGGTTTGCTCCCTATAGTCTCTGGTATTTGAATACTTGATGCCTAGATGGTAATGCTATTTGAGGATGCTTAGGAAAAGAAACTTTGCTGAAGGAATTATTCAATTGGGGCTGGCTTTAGAACTAAAATGATAATTCTGTTATAGTTATGTATTTGTGCCTAACCTAATCATAATCTGAGAGTTTCTTCCTCTGCTCGCTGATGGGAACAGTTACAGAGACCCACAGCCAAAATTGAAGTTCTCCTTTGAGTCCTATGAATGGATGTCAACTTGACTACATCTGGAATGAACTACAGTCCATAGTTGGAGGGCTCATCTATTATCTAGATCTTGAGGCTGGAAGATACAAGTTTTTGACCTGGATCTTGGCATGGAGATCTTGAGGCATAATGACCATGAAAAGGTTAGGCCCAGGCAAGGTAGTATATGACTTTAATTCCCAGGGACTGAGGCAAGGAGATCTCTGAGTCCAAGGTCAGCCTGGAATAAAGCAAGTCCCAGATTCAGGCATGGTGTACAACTTTAATCTGATCCGCACCTTCTGCTGAAGGCCTACATAAGGACATTGGAAGAAGGAAGGTTCACTCTTCTTCACCTGCTTACACTTACTTGCTAGCACATCTGTCAGGACCTACTTCTTCCTAGGATTCCAGCTTATATAAACCAGCCAAAACAACTAGCCACATGGGACTGAGCAACTACTGGATTCTTGGATTTCCCATTCGTAGCTGCCCCTTGCTGGGTTATTTGGAGTGCAGACCATAAGCCATTACAACAAATTCCCTCAATATACAGAGAGATATTCTATAAGTTCTGTGACTCTAGAGAACCCTGACTAATACAGGTCCTTTCTCTTGGAACTAGGAGAACTCTCTAGAAGACAAAGACAGTGAATTGTAGAATTCCAAGGAGTCAAGGAAACCAGGATAACAAGGCCCATGAGCAGGGATCATAGAGGCTCACAGAGACTGAATCAGCAAACACAGAGACTGCATGCGTCTGAGATAGGTCCTCTGTGTATACATAATGGTTATGAACCTTGGTGTTTTTGTGGGACTCTTATCAGAGAGAGTTAGAGATCTCTTGATTTTTTCCTGCCACTTTGACCCTTTCCCTCCTTCTTGGTGGCCTTGCCCAGCCCTGATATTAGACATTGTGCCTAGAGTTATTGTAACTTGTCACCCTAAGTTCAGTTGATATCTCTGGGAGGCCTGCTCTTCTCTAAGGGAAATGGAGGAGGAATGGATCTCAAGGAGAGGAGCTGCTGGGAGGAAATTGAGAGGAAAGGAGGGAGGGAAAACTGGACAGGATTTATTGTATGTGAGAAGGATAGATAGATAGATAGATAGATAGACAGACAGACAAATAATAGAACTAATATTTTACTTTTTATTTTGAGACAAATTCTCATGGTGTAAATTGAGAGGAAAGGAGGGAGGGAAAACTGGACAGGATGTATTATATGAGAGAAGACTAGATAGATAGATAGACAGACCAGACAGGCAAAGAGACAGATAGATAGATAGACAAATAATAGAACTTATATTTTACTTTTTATTTTGAGACAAATTCTCATGGTTTCCAGGCTTGCCATGGATTGCTTATTCTCTTGCCTTCACCTTCCAAATGTGGGATTACAGGTATTTGGTACAATACCTACCTTTTTATCTAATTTAATTTAATTTAATTTTATTTTAGTTGTACACAATAAAATCTTCCAGGAACTCTAGAATACATGCAAGAGACAAAAGCTAAAAATACATAGGATAGGATGAGGTAAGATGAAGTCTCAAATTGATCACTGAAATTATAGCAGATATTTTCTCTGCATTAGATAAAGAAGTAGACATACAATCACAAGAAATGTTTAGAACATGAAGTACACGTAACTAGAAAGAATCTCTTTACAAAACATCATAATTATGATATCAAAATAAAAAGCATGGAGAATAGGTTAAAATATGTAAGAAAACTACTAACAAGCATAAAAGAAAAAATATCAGAAAAACAGGCTGTAAATACATGAGGAGACCTTATTCAAATCATTTGTGTATTGAGTTCTCATATATACTAAGAAGACATAGCTCCCTTTAAATTCAAGCAAGAATGATGGGACCACATTTGGAATTTGTGTGAGGTGTGATAATAGCCAAGAGTTGAGTTAACAGAAAATAACAATGTGGGTAAAAGGGAGAATATATATATATATATATATATATATATATATATATATATACACACACATATATATACATGTATATACACACACACATATATACGTATATATGTATATATATGTATATGTATGTATATGTATATGTATATGTATATGTATGTGTGTATATGTGTATATATACATTTGACCAACTGGAATTTGTAAGGAAAAACTACTAAGAATCCCAATTTAACCACATGAGAAAAAGCTACAATGTGAAAGTTCTATGGGATGATTATTTATAGTGTTTGGATCGAATCTAGCCTTCTTGCATGCATGTTATGTAAGCAGTTCGCCATGGTCCCACCAGCCAAATGGAATAATTTTTCTAACAGTGATAACCAGTATCCTGTAAGAAGCCTAATGTGACTTGGTTATTGTCCACAATATGTGATTGGTTACTAACAGTAATGTTTATAACTCTGGAGGGGATAAGAAAATGGTCTCAGTAACCCTGTGTTGTGACCTTAGAATGTATGAATACTTTTTGATTATACTTTGTATTTAACTATCTGTGAGGCAGAAGACTTAAGAGTTTGTTTGACCTTAAGGTGGACACTTAAATACCTCTGTAAATAGGTTATATTACATGTGTACATGGAAGCATTTGTTGGCCAAGTAATCTTGTGCTAAGATAAGTGGCTGATGCTTGAGCATAGTGTATTCTCTACCACATTGCTTTATCATGGGTATGCTGGCTGAGGGATGGAAGGCAGAAATAATCTCTGAAGTACCATAACATACTGTAGTTGGTATTGCCCAGTTTGTACTCTGTGGACTCCTATTATTATTCATTACATTAATCTCATAAATTTTTCTGGTAGACCCAGTATCATAGGAAGGAGAATATCAGCCACTGTCACAGTATGTGACAGGGTTCTGAAGGCAGGAAAGGCGATTCTGTCACGCAGGTGATATATACCAACAGGCCTTGGTTCAATTCCATTGTTATAAGGATGCCTCAATAGCAATCCCATGATAATTAAGTATTTTTATGGCCCAAGGCACAATGGTCAGTTGTATATGAGTGCTTAAGGCCTGTGTGAGCCTCTCTTGCTGAGAGGGTTGGATAGGCAGCCACTTTCTGAATGTTGGATGGCATGAGATCGAGAGAGGTGATTTCTTTTACAGGAATCTTTGAAGCAAATAATGACCATTATGTATGGTCAAAAGACTTTTGGATACAAGAAGATTACTGTCAAGTTTCACTTGGCAGCACTATTTATAATAATCATTGATCCCTTTTTAAAAAAATAAGTAAACTTTGTAAAGTAATAAGCCATCTTCAAATCTCAGAAATTTCTGAAAGACATTAGATTTGAATTCCTGTGGTGCGGGTGTCAGATGAATCACTAGGTAATATGTAACCTGTGTTCTTTTAGAAAAGTAGACTTTGTTCAAAAGTTAGGTACATATACTGTGATTCAACACTGTTGCTGTACTTCATGGAGGGACTGGAAAACTATGAGGGATACCTTTGTAGCCTGTAGTGGTGTGACTCAGAGGAATGTTGAAAGGAACACTGAACAGAGTAGGTTGGCAAAAGGTTTAGAACAACATATTTGCTGATTGTTAGTTGAAGAGAATCACTAATTTTAGGAACACTGGTCCTAGGTAGTTAAGCTTTAGGGCACTGAGCTATATACCCAGCCTCCACATAAATCACTTTTTTTTGGTAGTTTGAGATAGGTTTTCTTATAGCCTAGGCTGATCTGAGACTTAGTATATAACCTATGACGACATTGAACTCATGGTTCTCCTTTTTCTACTTCCCAGGTTCTTGAAATCACATCTGCTTAAACACTTTTGTCAATTTTGTTTGTTTTGGTTTTTTTTGGGGGGGCAGGGTCTTATGTGATGAAAGTTTGTCTCAAATTTTGTACAATGCTCCTTCCTCTGTTTCTCAAGTAAACATGATTTATAGGTGTGAGAATCGGTACTAAGCTCTTTGTGTCTATATTACTTATAGTATCTATATTTTTGTGTCTCTATTTAGTAAACACTTAAAGATTATTGAGATTATTGGGGCAAATGTCTTTAAATGTGATGGGATGCCCAGGTACTATAATTTGATCCTTCTTATAATTAGTCCCACGAACTTTGTGAGTTGATGTAGTTACAAACTTATAGCTGTAATGTCTTGAAAGACTCAAAGATCAGTTAGAACTATAATTATTTTGTTATACTTCTTAGTTATACAGTTTGTTTATTCTGAGGTTGAAAACCGTGTTGTCTGGCATTGAATTCCTGATTTCAACTGATCTACCTTCAGCCTAAGTAGCTTGCCCTATGGACAGGCATGATCAAACCCAGCTTAGTACATACATTAGTGTGTTCATTTTGAGTTTACCATAGCATCTAATTATCAAAAATAACTTTTGTTCAGTTACTTATAAAATTATGCACCATCCATACTATATTTACGTGTATAGGTATATGCAGTCTATTTATGTAGGGATGTTTATAAAGTAATAAGTAACCTAAAGCTCAGATTGTACTTCTTAAACCTAGTGTTTGAAATTAAAGTTCAGTTCCTTTTCCATTTTGTACATTTGTAGTCACCTGAAAGAGCAGTATGGGTAGTATATGGTTTATATATCCTTGGCCCAGGGAGTGAGGGTATTAGGAGATTGGCCTTTTTGGAGTAGGTGTGTCACTGTGGGTGTATGCTTTAAGACCCTCAGCCTAGGTGCCTGGAAGTCAGTCTTCTCCTAGCTGCCTTCAGATGAAGACGTAGAACTCTCATCTCCTCCAGCACCTTGTCTGTCTGGAAGCTGCCATGCTTCCTGCCATGATGAAAATTGACTGATCCTCTGAACTTGTGAGCCAGCTTTAATTAAATGTTGTCCTTCTAAGAATTGCCTTGGTCATGATGTCTGTTCTCAGCAGTAATCCCCTAAGACAGGAAGGATTCAGCAGCTGCCTTCTCTGACAGCCATTACCCTCTGTCCAGTGTCATAATAGATCTCACCATGGTCTGGACAGGCACATTTAGAACGAGGAGGGCAGCATCATTTGTGAGATCTGCATGGCCCAGTGCTGTTAGACAGGTATTTAAAATTTTCTGTAGCATGATAATCATAGCAGTCTTTTCAGTGAGTGTGTCAGGGTATCCCCTTGGAAGAAATCATCATTAATGTAATGCCATAGCTCTATTCCCGGAGAAAAGCAGATATCCTCAAGAACTTATACAAAATAATTGCATCTGGTGACAAAGTTTCAACCATACATCATGGACAGCCTAGAAAAGGTGGGCTGTCTCTTTGGAGGTGTAGCAAACTGCAACAGGAAAACTGTTAAAGGCTGTACTGGACAATGCAAATTTGTAAAATGATGATATTTACTATTTTGAATGGAGCCACCAATGCCAGTGATATTGGATAATGGGTACAGACTCCTCCATGCACATCACCAATCAGAAGAGGCACTATTTGTGTAGGTAGGCACTTATATAAATGGATAATTTGTGAGGATAATCAACCTTTATTCAACCTTTTATTAGTTTTAAACTAGTAAACTAATGGAACATGTCTTAAGATTTAATTTACACAATTAATTGAAAGATTGTGAGATCTTATTTTATTAAGTCAGTTTGTAAGTGGTCAACTCACATTATTTTTCTATCATCTTTGCTTTCCAGAGAACATTTCACAGCAGTGTATATTGGGACAGTGTACTTTACTTAAGACAGGGATGAATGGGCATTCTCAGTGTATCTTATTTAGTTATCTCAACTTTCAGAGGAAGCATAGGCTTTACATTTAGTAACTGTAATCTGAACCTCAAAAAAACTGACTTCATTGAAGGTATAGATGAGTAACTATACATTTATCTTATACATTGCAAAAACACAACTGATGCTTTTTAAACTTTTTCTGCTTTATTTATTACTATGTAATTTAATATACAGATTATGAATTTCCTGCTGAATACAAGTATGTGATTTCTTTAAAAGTTACTTCTGAATTATGGCTATGAAGATAATTTATCATGTGTTACTATTAAAATCATGTATGCCTGTATTGGCTTCCCATTTGTATTTTCTAGTGATTTGTTTATTGTAAACAAGGTGCAGTGAAACCACACAACATACCAGTCTGTTGGTAGAAAAAGAGTGTCTTACTCAGAGTTCTCTAGAGGCACAGAACTTATGGAATGTCTCTTTGTGTATTGAGGGAATTTGTTGTAATGACTTATGGTCTGCACTCCAAATAACCCAGCAAGGGGCAGCTATAAAGGGAAGTCCAAGAATCCAATAGTTGCTCAGTCCCATGTAGCTAGTTGTTTTGGCTGGTTTGTATAAGCTGGAATTCTGAAGAAATAGGTCCTGACAGATGTGTTAGCAAGTAAGTGTAAGCAGGTGAAGAAGAGTGAATATTCCTTCTTCCAATGTCCTTATGTAGGCCTTCAGATGGTGGGGATCAGATTAAAGTTGTATACCATGCCTGGATCTGGAACTTGCTTTATTCCAGGCTGAACTTGAACTCAGAGATCTACTTTATTCAGTTTTTGGGAATTAAAGTCATATACTACCTTGCCTGGGCCTAAGCTTTTCATGATCACTATGCCTCAAAATATCCATGCTAAGATCCAGGTTGGAAACTTGTATCTTCCAGCCTCAAGATCTGGAGAATAGGTGAGCCCTCCAATTATGGATTGTAGTTCATTCCAGATATAGTCAAGTTGACAACCAGGAATAGTCATTACAGTCCATCTCTTGTCAACTTGACACAAATAATGTCTCATGTCCAAATGAAACAATAACAAGGTCACAAATATGCCTGACATGGTATAAAACTATTCCTCTTACAATTCCAAATGCATTTGTAAATTTACAATAGGTCAATGTCCCTTGGGAACATTCTTTTAGTATCTCAACTTAAATACCGATTGATGTTAAAGAAATTGGAAGAAAGCACAAATAGCTATACAAATGTGTTCTTAACAAAATAAACAGAAGCATTCATATTACTTTATAATCCTTGTTTCTGCAACTGGTCATGTGGCTTAGATGGTATTTATAGCTACCATCCTCTACTACCCATTCTGTGTTTCCTGCACCCTCTCCAAGCCCCTCAGCAGGTCTTGGGTCTTTTCCTGGAGGAGTGGCCCATACCTTCATTCCTGATGGGTCTGTGTCCTTTGTCATCTTGCTTGGACTAGGCTGTTGTAGTTTCCCATTGACTTTTACCACAGGACATGAGTAGTACCAAGAGACGTCCTAAGGGGATCTCCTGCACTCCAGACATAATCCTCCTTACCTCCATTGTGGTGAGGCAATCCAATTTCTCCATGGTAATCTAGATCTATCACACCTCCCAACATTGTTATTGCTTTTTTAGCTCATTGGTTGAAAGGTATTAGAAGCCCGAAATGACCAGGGGGAAGTCTGAGCTTCCAGTTCAATGGAATGTTTATTGTAGCTCCTGGTAGGAGCTCTTCCCCCTCTAGAACCAAAACTTCTAGGTCAGCAGAACCTAAAGTTGTGGAGGTAGGAAGCAAAATTTTTCCTAGAGGGTCACTAGGAATGATAGTGAATAGACCTATTTCATTTTCCACCCCCTGATTCCTGTACCCATGGATCCTGGCTATGAAAGAAACTGTACCATATATTGGACACTGATTCAAAGCATATACTGCCTTCTGAAAAACTATGCCCCAGTCCTCCATGCTGCTCCCACCTAATTGGTACTGTAACTGTGTCTTCAAAAGGTCATGCTTTCTGTCAGACCAGCTGCCTCAGGATAATGGGGAACATGGTAAGACCATGTGGATTCCATGATCATGGGCCCACTGTTGCACTTCTCTGGCTGTAAAATGAGCTCATTGGTCAGAAGCAATACTGTGTAGAATACCATGATGATAGATAAGGCATTCTCTAAGTCCACAGATGGTGGTTTTAGCAGAAGCATTATGTGCAAGAAGGCAAATCCATAACCAGAATAAGTATTTACCCTGTAAGAACAAAATGTCTTTCCATGGTAGTCAACCTGCTACCAGGTTCCTGGCTGGTCACCTTGAGGCTCAGTCATATCTGGGGCTCAGTGTTGGTCTCTGCTGTCAGCTGATCTGGCATTCAGCAGCAGCTGTAGCCAGGTCAGCCTTGTTGAGTAGGAGTTCATTTTGTTGAACCCAAGAAAAACCCCAATCTCTGTCACCATGGCTACTTAGTTCATGTGCCAATTGAGCAATGACAGGGATGGCTGGAGAAAGAGGCTGACTGTTCACAGAACAGGTCATCTTATCCACTTGATTACTGAACTCCTCCTCAGTTGAAGTCACCTTTTGGTGAGCATTTACATGGGACACAAATATCTTCACATCCTTCGCCCATTTGGAGAGATCCAACCACACACTTCTTCCCCAGATGTCTTTTCACCAATTTTCCAATCATTATCTTTCCAAGTCCCTGACCATTTAGCAAATCCATTGGCTACAGCCCATGAGTTAGTGAACAATCATACATCTGGCCATTTCTTCTTCCAAACAAACTAATACCATGTATAATGCCCAAAGTTCTGTCCACTATGAAGATTTCCTTCATCTGTATCTTTCATGGTTGCTCCAGAAAGAGGTTGTAATGCTACAGCTGTCCATGTATGGGAGGTGCCTGCACAATGTGCAGAGCTGTCAGTAAACCAGGTCCTAGTCTTCTCTCTTTTAGTCAGCCAATCATAAGTAACACCCCATGACACTATAGGTGCAGGCTTGAAAGCAGATGGCATTGTACCAGGAGTAGAAACCATAGGCATTTGAGCAACATCATATAACTTGCTTTGTGCCTTCATGACCCGCTGTGGCCCGATCACGTATGCACCGCTTCTATTTGATAATAGACTGCTGCTGTGCATGTTCTAATTTATGACTCGGAGGGTCTGATAACACTCAACTCATGATGGGAAGTTCAGGTCACTTGGTAACTTGGTGTGCTATTGTCAAACATTCAGTTTCCACTAAGGTCCAATAGCAGGCCAAGAGCTGTTTTTCAAAGGGAGAATAGTTGTCTGCAGAGGATGTTAGAGCTTTGCTCCAAAATTCCAAAGGCTTCTTCTGTGATTCACCTACAAGGGCCTCCAGAGGCTCCAAACAGCATTTCTATCTGCCACTGACACCTTAAGTACCATCAGGTCTGCTGGTTCATATAGTTCAAGTGTTAGAGCAGCCTGCTCAGCGGCGTGAACCTGTTTCAGGCTCCACACAAAGCTAGTATATCTATGGGAAAGCAATTGCACTTTATGTGAGAGTCAATTTTGGTGAGGGACTTTGAGTTGATAGGGCAGTTTGCATGTAACTATAGCCATTTTACTTGTGGCAATTGACCATTGAGACAGAGAAGGATGGCATTATTGACAAACAGAAATGCACATTAGTTGATTTCTAAGGAATGCTGACCTGAGGTTTCTCTCTATCTGGCAAGAATCATTTTGTTTACCTGATAAGAATATGACCTGAAATAGCTAAAATAATCCTCTACAATAAAAGAACTCCTGGAGTTATTATCATCCCTGATTTCAGGTGGTACTAGGAAGGAGTAATAGTAATAAAAACTGCATTGTTTTTGTATAAAAAGACAGGTTGATCAATGGAATTGAATGTAAAACTCAGAAATAAACCTACACACCTATGGACAATGATATTTGATAAAGAAGTTAAAATTATACCATGGAAAAATGAAAGCATCTTCAACAAATGGTCCTGGACTAACTGGATGTTGCCATGTTGAAGAATGCAAATAGATCCATATCTATCACCCTGCACAAAACTTAAGTCCAAGTCCATAAAACCAGACTAAACCTGGTAGAAGAGAAAGTGGGGAATAGTTTTTTATGAATTGGCACAGGAGACAAGTTCCTGAACAGAATGTCAGTCACACAGGCACTAAGATCAACAATTAATAAGTGGGTGGGACTGCATTAAATCGAAAAGCTTCTGTAAGGACATAGTCAATAAGACAAAGCAGTGACCTACAGAATATGAAAATTCTTTACCAACACATCTGACAGACAGCTGACTTTCTGAATATATAAAGAACTCAAGAAATTAAACATCACCAAACCAAATAAATGGAATATGGAGTTAAACAGAGAATTCTCATCAGAGGAATCTCTAATGTCCCAGAAGCATTTAAAGAAATGTAGAACATCCTAAACCAGCAGAGAAATGCAAATAAACATGACTCTGAGATTATATCTTGCACTTTTCAAGATGTGTAAAATCAAAACCACATGACAGCTTATGCTGACAAGGTTGGGAAGTAAAGGGAACACTACTCCATTGCTTGTGAAAGTGCAAACTTGTATAGACACTTTAAAAATCTATTTGGCAGTTTCTAAATGAGGGGGTACAGTGGGGGATGCTAACACACAGAACAGGGCTCCCTCTTCACAAAGAAGGGGGTTGAATGGGGGAGGATCAGTGTGATAAGTACTGGGAAGAGAAGGAGGCTGATATTGGGTTATAAAGTGAATAAAAATTAGATAAAAAAGAAAATTGGGGCTTGATCTACCTCAAGACCCAGCTATACCATTTCAGGGCATATACCAAAGGACATTCTACCATGCCATAAGGACTTTTAGTCAACTATGTTAATATCAGCTTTATAACAGCCAGAAACTAGAAACAACTTAGAAGTCCCTTAAACAAAACATGAATAAAGAAATTGCTGTACATTTACACAATGGTGTATTGCTCAGCTATTAAAAACAAGGATAGCATGAAATTTTCAGAAAAATGGATAGATCTTGAAAAAATTACCCTGAGTGAGGTTACACAAACCCAGAAGACAAACATGGTATGCCACAACCCACAGACCCAAAGAAGCTAAGTAACAAGGAGACTCAAAGGGATAAATGAATCTCACTGAGGAGAAATAAAATAGACATCATGCATGAACTGGGGGGAGGGGATTAGAGGGATAAAGGGTGAGAATAAGAATAATAGGGATTGGATGGGGGAGAGGGTGGAGAGAGGGACAAGCTAGAAACCTAGGGGAATGGAAACTCCCAGAAATCTATGAGAATGACTCTAGCTAAGACTTGTAACAATAGGTTATATGGAGCCTGAACTGTCTATCTCCTGTAGCCAGTTAAGACTTCTGATGGAGGGGATTGGGGCAACAACCCATCCCCAAAACCTTCTACTCAGAATTCTTACTGTCTATAAGATGGTATGGGGTAAAAGATGGAGCGCAAACTGAGGGAGTGGCCAACCAATGACTGGTCCAGCCTGAGTCCCATATCATGAGAAGGAGCCCACCACTGAGACTGTTAGTGACATTCTGCTATATTTGCAAAAAAGGAGTCTAACATAATTGTTATCAGAGAGGCTTCACCCAGCAATTTATAGAATCAGAGGCAGAGATCCACAGCCAATCATTAGGTGGCGTTTGGGGAATCCTATGGAAAAGGGGAAGGAAAACTTTTAGAAGCCAGAGGGGTCAAGGAGAGATCCACATAATCCACTAACCTGTGTCCATAGGGGCACACAGATACTGAACACCCAAACAGGGAGCCTACATGGGATATACTTAGGTCCTCTGTAAATATGCTACAGTTGTGTAGTTAGTTCTTCATGTGGGACTCCTAACAGTGGGAGCAGAGGTTGTTTTTGACTCTGTTGTCTGCCTTTGGGACCCTTTCCTCCTACTGGGCTGCTGCATTTAGCCTCAATAGGAGATGATGTGCCTAATCTTACTGCAACTTTTTACGCCAGAGTTGATAGCCATGGGAGGCCTCCACTCTTCTGACAAGAAACAGAAACAAAAGAGTGGATGTGGGGAGAATAAGAGAGGAGGGAGGACTGGGAAGAGAGAAAGGAGGGGAAACTATGGTCAGGATGTAAAATTAATAAAAATAGAATCTGACCTTGGCTGGGCCTGTCACCTGAAGACATTGTAGCAACACCGCCCAATTTGGGAGGTTTGTGACCCGATACTTATAAATTGGCAAGTAATCTAGAGGAGCACTGTGTCCCCTACATATGGTGTTTGCTCAGTAATTAAAGTTCAAAATCTATCATTTTTGTCAATGGCCATGAGGTCATTAGAGCAGCAGGAGTTTTTCCTTTGTAATTATTTCTTTCATGTTCACTAGTGTTGTAAGTCGCTTGTGTGACTCCCATCCCCAACTCCTGACTTTTAGCTTCAAAGTTGCAGGTTTTCCTTGATCTTCCTGGTTCCTAAGGGGAAAAGCAGGAGAACAAGGTCGTTGCCTCCTGAAGATAGAACCCTTCCTGTGACCCTTGCCCCAAAATGACAGAGTTAAAACAGTATTACCTCTCCATATCCATTTAAGGCAAAATATCAAGAGTAACTTAAACATCTACGTGGAATATAGACTATGTCCTGTGAGTCATTTGATGGCTGCAGACACTGAGACAGGCCAGCTGCCCCGAGTGACAGAAGACACCCAAAAGAATGCCTGTGGTGAGCAAGTATGTGCTGAAGTGTTGGGAGAGAAACAGCTGAATGGTTTGCACATCGTGGAGAGAGGAGGAACTGGAAACACAAGGGTGGTGAGGAAGAGCCTGGTGCAAGAAGCCTGTGCTGCCACCTGAGGTCATGGTGAGGTCCTGGCTGGTATTGCTGCTGAAGGACATGTCTGGGTCTATGGCTCTGGAGCATCAATGGTCTCTGTTTCCCATGTTACCACCAAAGGCCATGTGGACATCTCTAGTATGGGCTTCTTCTTGGGTCCATTTGATGTCCAAGGGCTGCAGAGAACTGGCCCTAACCCTTCCCAGTTGCAACATTCAGAACTGGTCCTGGTGGTGAGCATGTGGGAGAGTACCCAGCACTTCACTAACTATGGCGCTCTGGAGGGTTGTCTGTACTTGTTGTCTCCCCCAGCCTGCATGTCTGGGCAGGATAGGCCTATGAGAAATCTGGCCCTGGTGTTGTGGGAGTGGGAGAATTGGTGAAATGAACACCTCCACTATCATCCAGGTCCATGCCCAGATTCAGGGCTTTTGAGTTGTCTCATTCTAGCATCTATGCCATCTATGAACTGCTAGATGGCGTGGAGGGGCAGGTCCTACAGATTCAAACTTGTAGGATCTCTATTAGACAGGGCAACAAGATATGAATGGAGACCTGGTTAGGATCCAGTATTGTTACTTTAGTAGAAGCCAGTGGTCTTGAATCAGACCAATGACTAATTGCAATGAACATTTGCAAGATGTATGGGCAAAAGTGTACACTGTGTGATGTGTTATAATACGCACAACTTCTGCAGTAAGTTTTTTTTTTAAGTATTTATGTTCTTCCTTTTATTTTTGTTTCTTTTGTAGGGCAGTTGTATGGGTACAGAGCAGATCTGGAAGGACAGGAAGATTAATGAAATTGAGGTAAATGATCTGAAAGTCACAAAGATTTATAGGCATATTTTTTTGCCATCTACCTTTAATAAGGGCTCAACCTTTCCTGTAGCCCACCACCCAGCAGAGATTGTAGAAGATCAAAGTTATTGGGATACAGGGAAAGTGGACCTGTTCAGCAGTTCTTTGGGAGTGAACTTGATCTTCTTGGTCAGCAGTTCATTCCCTTAGCAAGATCAAATATGATGTAGCAGCTACAGACAAGTCCTCTAGGCAGGCAGTCTCCAGGCATGAACCAACAGCTACAGTCCAGTCCTTTCAGCAAGCAGACATCAGGAATGAACCAGCAACGGTAGTTCAATCCTGAAGAAACTGCCAGGCTTATCAACAGGCCTGAGGCAAGACCAATGAAGTGGCAAGCTACTGC
Organism: Rattus rattus; assembly: GCF_011064425.1. Taxonomy (NCBI): domain Eukaryota; kingdom Metazoa; phylum Chordata; class Mammalia; order Rodentia; family Muridae; genus Rattus; species Rattus rattus. The sequence continues at coordinate 63,538,587 of NC_046172.1, forward strand.
AGGAAACTGGAGAGCAGTTTTTGGGCTAGTTTCTTTTAATGTCAAAGTTATCACAAGTGAAGCTCAACAATTCTATGTAAGGTGAATGCATACCTGTCTTTAGTGAAGAATAGCAAGGTGGACCAAACCAAAGCTCAGTCAGTCCCTGTCTCTTTCTGTGGAGTCATCTTTATACTCCTCCATCAATTGTCCTTTCTTGTGTCTGCTATATCAAAACATCCTTTCACGTGTGTCGGCTTCAGGAAAAACACTTTCACTTGTTTGCTTTAGCAAGGCATCTTTTCACCTGTGTGCCCCAGCAAAATATTTGATATAACTTTCCAAAGAACTCAAAGTTTCCACTTCATATCCCAGTTTTTGTTAAAGAATTGTTCTTTTTTCTGTCAATAGCACTATATTGTAGGACTGTAAATTGGTACAACCACTCTGGAAATCAGTCTGGAGGTTCCTCAGAAAATTGGACATAGTACTACCTGAGGACCCAGCTATACCACTCCTGGGATTCCAACCAAAAGACGTTCCACTATGTTCATTCACAGCAGCCTTATTTATAATAGCCAGCAGCTGGAAACAATCCAGATACTTTTCATCAGACGAATGGATACAGAAAATGTGGTACATTTACACAATGGAATACTACTCAGCTATTAAAAACAATGACTACATGAAATATTTAGGCAAATGGATGGATCTAGAAAATATCATCCTGAGTGAGGGAACCCAGTCACAAAAGAATACACATGATATGCACTCACTGATAAGCTTGAAATACTCATGAAACAATTCACAGATCACATGAAGCTCAAGAAGAAGGATGACCAAAATGTGGAAGCTTCATTCCTTCTTAGAAGGGAGAACAAAATACTCATGGGAAAGAAATACAGAGACAAGGAGGGAGCAGGAACTTAAAAAAGGGTCATCCAGATACTGTCCCACCTAGGGATCCATCCTATATGCAGCCACCAAACCCAGTCACTATTGCTGATGCCAAGAAGTGCTTGCTGACAGGAGCCTGATATGGATGTTTCCTGAGAGGCTTTGCCAGAGCCCTACCGATACAGATGAAGATGCTTGCAGCTAACCATTGGATTGAGCACTGGGACCCCAATGGAGGAGTTAGAGAAAGGACTGAAGGAGCTGAAGGGGTTTGTAGTCCCATAGGAAGAACAACAATATCAACCAGCCAGAGCCCAACCCCCAGACTAAACCAACAACCGATGAGTACACATGGAGTGAACTATGACTTCAGCCACATATGTAGCAGATGATGGCATTGTCTGACATCAATAGGAGAAGAATCCCTTGGTCCTGTGAAGGTCTATTTCCCCAGTGTAGGGGAATGCCAGGGTCTTGAGGTGGGTGTGGGTGGGTGTGAATGGGAGCATCTTAATAGAAGCAGGGGGGGAGAATGCAAGAAGGGGGGGGGAAGGATAACATTTGAAATATAAATAAAAACAAAACAAAACCAAAACAATGGGGGAAATCACAATCCTTGACCTCAAGCAGAATTACATAGCGATAGTGATAAAAACTGTGTGGTATTGGTACAGAGACAGGCAGGTAGATCAATGGAATGGAATTCAAGACCCAGAAATGAACTCACACACCTATGGTCTCTTGATCTTTGACAAAGAAGCTAAGACCAGCCAGTGGGGACAAAAACAGCATTTTCAATGACAAAGGAGCTAAAACCATCCTGTGCAAAAAGAATAGCATTTTCAACAAATGGCGTTGGTACAACTGGTAGTCAGCACATTTTAGAATGCAAATTGACCCATTGTATCTCCTTGTATAAAGCTCAAATCCAAGTGGATCAAGGAACTTCACATAAAACCAGATGAGCTGAATCTAATAGAAGAGAAGGTGGCAAAGAAGTTCAAACATATTGTGACAGGGGAAAATTTCCTGAACAAAAGACCAACGGTGTATGCTCTGAGATCAAGAATTGACAAATGGGACCTCATAAAATTGCAAAGCTTCTATAAGGCAAAGGACACTGTTAATAGGACAAAATGATAATTCACAGATTGGGAAAAGATCTTTACAAACCCTATATCTGATAAAGGACTAACATCAAAAAAATATACAAAGAACTCAAGAAGTTAGACTCCAGAGAACCAAATATCCTTATTAAAAATGCGGAACAGAGCTAAACAAAGAATTCTCAGCTGAGGAATACTGAATGGCTGACAAGCACTTAAATGTTCAGCATCTTTAGTCCTCAGTGAAATGCAAATCAAAACAATCCTGAGATTGCACCTCAAATAAATCAGAATGACTAAGATCAAAAACTCCGGTGACAGTAGATGCTGGCGAGGATGTGGAGAAAGAGGAACACTCCTCCATCGTTGGTGGGATTGCAAGCTGGTACAAACACTCTGGAAATCAGTCTGGAGGTTCCTCGGATATTAGACATAGTACTACCTGAGGATCCAGCTATACCATTCCTGGGCATACACCCAAAAAATACACGAACATATAACAAGGACATATGTTCCACTATGTTCACAGCAGCTTTATTTATAATAGCCAAAAGCTGCAAACAACCCAGATTTCCCTAAACAGAGGAATGCATACAGAAAATATGATATTATTTACAGAATGGAGTCCTACTTAGCTGTTAAACATAATGACTTCATGAAATTCATAGGCAAATGGATGGAGCAAGAAAATATCATCCTGAGTGAGGTAACCCATTCACAAAAGTACACACATGGTATGCACTTACTGGTAAGTGGATATTAGCAAAAAAGAAGCTCGGACTGCCCACGATACAACTCACAGACCATATGAAACCCAAGAAGTGAGAAGATCACACCAAAGTGTGGCCACTACAGTCCTACTCAGAAGGGGGAAGAAAATAATCTCAGGGAAGTAGAGGGAGAGAGGACTCTGGGAGGGAGAGAAGAGGGGGATGGAAAAAGGGTGCCAGTTCAGGTATAGGAGGAGATGGGGGAAAAGTACAGAGGGTTAGGGATTTGAAAGTAGATATGTAGCAGTCGGGGAGGGTACCTGAGGATAGTCACTAAAAAAGTCCCAGATGCCAGAGACCCAAGAGGTTCTCAGGATCCAATAGGGAGGACATTAGCCATAATACCCAACAAAGGGGAGATAGAACCTGTAGAGAACATATTTAGTGGATAGGTATGGCCTCTGATTGAGGGATGGGCCACTCACCCAACTCAAAAGTATTAATCCAGAACTTGTCAAAAGGAAATGCAGGGACAAAGAGTGGAGCAGAAACTGAAGGAAAGGCCATCCAGATACTGCCCTATCTGGGGATCCATCCCATATACATACAGCCACCAAACCCAGACACTATTGCCAGTGCCAAGAACTGCAATACATATATGTACATATATGTCTCTACAATACATATATGTAGATGTACACAGTTAAACATTGGACTGAGCACCATGACACCAATGGGGAAGTTAAGGCAAGGACTGAAGGAACTGAAGTGGTTTGCAACCTCATAGAAAGAACAATATCAACCAACTAGATTCCCCACAATGCTCCCAAGGACTAAACTACCAGACAAAGAGCACACAGGGGGTACCCAGGGCTCCAGATGGATATTTAGCAGAGGAATGCCTTATCTGGCATCACTGGGATGGGGTGTCCCTTCACCATGTGAAGTTTTGATGATCTACGGTAGGGAAATGCTAGGGTGCTGAGGCAGGAGTGGGTGAGGGAGTGTAGGGGGTAGGGGGCTTGTGGAGGGGAAACTAGGAAGGGGAAATAACATTTGAAATGTAAATAAAATAACCAATACAAATGAAAAAAATCTCTTCCTCATGTTTATGGGTAGTTCAACCCTATTAAGTTCTCAACTTCACCATGTGCTCGTCTGGTTCCACACAGGAAATTCACTGGACACTTTGTCTTATTTGTGTTAATTTACCAAATCCTATAAATGATGTGTAAACCTTCTGAAGTGGCCAATTTGGATTCCAAGACTTTGGGGAATGTATACTAATATCAGCTTCTCTACTTACCAACCCCCCTTTTTTTTCTGTTTAAAATTTCAGGAAACATTTTACACATACATGTGTTTTTCTCTAGGGAAGAAGTGGAAGTAGTAGTCACAGGCTATTACCACCTTCAGTTTTTTCTTTTTTTGGATATTTCTTTATTTACATTTCAAATGTTATTCTCTTTCCTGGTTTCCTGTCCAGCCCCCTATCCTCCCCATCCCCTTCTTATATAAGGGTGTTCCCCTCCCCATTCACCTCCGTTCCCCTCCAGATATTCCCCTACACTGGGGGTCCAACCTTGGCAGGACCAAGGTCTTCTCCTTCCATTGGTGCCCAGCAAGGCCATCCTCTGCTACCTATGCAGTTAGAGCTATGGTTCAGTCCATGTATAGTCTTTGGGTAGCAGTTTAATCCCTGGGAGCTCTGGTTGGTTGGCATTGTTGTTCTTATGGGGTTGCAAGCCCCTTCAGCTCTTTCAGTTCTTTCTTTAATTCCTCCAACAGGGGTCCCATTCTCTTTTCAGTTCAGTGGTTTGCTGCTAGCATTCACCTCTGTATTTGACATGCTCTGGCTGTGTCTCTCAGGAGAGATCTATATCCAGTTCCTGTCAGCATGAACTTCTTAGCCATTCATTTGTACCATTAATTTGTTCTCTGATCATTGATCATTTTTTTTCCAGAACACTTGTTTCCCAGTGCTCCCAAAAGCCCATGTTCATTCACCAGGAGCAGCCTTGTCTTGATGTAAGGAAATAAAAACTGAGCAATTCTATCCCCTTCTTCAATTTTGCATCTCCCCTTCTCACATTTACCATGGTTTTTATTTCTTCCTTGCGATTGCCATCTATACCTTGATATACAATAAATCGTTGAGAAGTTAATCCACTTCTTCCCAAGATTATTTTCACTGTCCCTGAGGTTAAGGGACTGTCTACATACCAGTGGTTAACTTTTACATTATCCTTAAAAGTTGAATGCTATGAGTTACCTGTGGCCATATCCAAAGCTGCACTTCCTTTTGTAGCATGTATAATATCAGAAATACCTAATTTTCTTGCCTGCTTGGTACCTCCTCATTTACCAAAGGGAAACAGCTCATATTGTTTGCTTCAGGGCCTCAAGCTGACAGGCCCTTAGGTTCATTTCTTGATGGTAAGAGGTTACCTAATACATTTTAGACCAGCACTCTTTGACCAATGTTTGTCCTTTCTACAGTGGCTGCAATAGCCAGAGAGCCTTTGTGACTCCGTTACCAGAACCTGCTTTTCTAGGTTACCATTATTGTATTCTCTAGAGTCAGTGTATCTGTTATTTTGAGCTCTGAATCTTTTAGCCTTACAATTTCTTTGGAAGTGAACAAATTGACCACAATTAAAACATTGAGCATTTTCATCTGATATTTCTAGCTATCATTTCCCCTATAATATTTGCATCATACTCCCGAGAACCAATACCAATTGTTTCCTATATCCATTCATTGGGGCTCCACATGCTTTCAATGGTCTGACTGATCTCTTACATTCAGTGTTTGCATTCTCAAAGGCAAAGTATTTCTATCAATGACTGCCTGGTTTCAGAGACTGATATGACTTTATTCACAGTTGAGCTCAACCTCTATAAGAATTCTGTACAAACTTCTCCAGAGTCCTGTATTATTTTAGTAAAGGAGGTAGATTTTTCCTCCAGGATCCTCAACCAAATTCTAAGCTCTTAAAGTGACAACATGACATTGTTCAATTACACCTTCATCAGATCGGATTTAGTTTTGTAAGTCTACATAATGCCCTTCACCAAGTCGCTGGCCTTTAGTAGCATTTATTCCTCTTGCTAAATTATGTTGTGCTAGTTTTGTGGTTTCATGCCTCCACAACAAGCATTGTAATTGTAGACCAGCTTCTAGAACAGCTGATAACCATCCCTTCCAATCTTGAGGGACCACCCTATGCTGTGTAGCTCAGTTACTTAGCATATTGTGACAAAGAAAGAATGTAAGCCATACAAAATAGATTCTTTAAAATGCTCTATATCTAGCATTTCTGTTGGTTGCCAGGTCAGCTCATTATATGGCAGACCATTAGCAGGCATAAGCTGCACAAAGACTGGGAGGCTGAAGATGCCAAGCAAATCCTCTGGTGGTTCACTCAGATGTACATTAACCCTTTGTGTCTGTGACACCTCCTGCCCTTCCCAGCCCTTTGTATCACTGAGATGATCTGGGCCCCTGGTAGTGAAGCCCGGTGGGGTGGCACTTTACCTTTCAGCCTGTTTTCTGTACATTTTCGTGTTCATCCTGCAGTACAGTCCCTATCTCATTGACCAACCTGAACTCTGTTCTCCCCCTGGCTCTTTTTTCTTTCTAAACATTTCAACCTCTAGTCGCACACTCTATGTGTATAGCCGACTATGCTATCTTTTCTAGCAGAAGAGAATTGAGTGAACGTTCTGAGTTTTCAGCTTTCCCTCCAAACTTTTTCAGAAAAGTATATGTAAACACTACAAAGCAAAACCAGAAAACCCTCTCCAGGAATACAGTAGGAGTCCACTCAGAGGCAGTAGCCAATTTCCTTAAGTAACATTGCTAACCCTACATAATTAACTTTTGCTCTACCCATATTAGAACCAGAGTTAACCATTATGCCTAAACCACATTGGGTGCCACCTGTAGGCATCAAATTTTTGCAATCTACCTTTAATAAGGGCTCAACTTTTCTGTAGCCCAGCACCCAGCAGAGGTTGTGGAAGATCAGTTACTTGGATACAGGGAAAGTGGACCTGTTCAGCAGTAGTACTTTGAGAGTGAACTTGAACTTCTTGGGCAGCAGTTCAGTCCCTTAGCAAACACCAAATATGATGTAGCAGCTACAGACCAGTCCTCTAGGCAGGCAGACACAAGGCATGAACCAGAAGCTACAGTCCAGTCCTTTCAGCAAGCAGACACGAGGTAGCTGTAGTTCAAGAAGAAACTGCCAGGCTTGCCAACTGGCCTGAGACAAGACTGCTGAAGAGGCAAGCTACTGCAGGAACCTGGAGAGCAGTTTTTAGGCAAGTTTCTTTTAATGTCCAAGTTATCACAAGTGGAGCTCAATAATGCTATGTAAGGCAAGCAAATACATGCCTGTTTTTAGCGAACAATAGTGAGGTGGAGCAATCCAAACCAATGCTCAGCATTCATCTCCCACTGTCTGTGGGGTCATATTTATACTCCTTCATTAAACATCCTTTCATGTGTTTGCTATATTCAAACATCCTTTCACCTATGTCTGCTTTAGGAAAACATTCTTTCACTTGTTTGCTTTAGCAAGACATCTTTTCACCTGTGTGCCCCAGCAAACCATCATTTGATATAACTAATTTTCTAAAGAACTAGAAATTTCTACTTCAAAGAATCAATAAAAAGTTTAAAAACATATTTTCTGTCTTGAGACATCCACCTAACAACTTCTTAGGGTTTCCAGGGTCTCCTCCTCCAGTGGGTGATGGCTTCCGTTTGTGGGTCCCACTGTATCCAATGCTAGGCAGCCTCTGCCTTCTCCAGGGGGACCCAGTGGATCTCAGGTGGTTTAGGTCAAGCCATCCACCCCTAATGCACATAGGGCAGGATCCTTGTACAAAGTCCCTAGATATTCTGAGCACAGAACACTGCACAAGCCTTTTCCATCCTGTGACTTCCGGCTCCCTGGGGCAGGGGTGAGGTTGAGGTATTTCTGTCTTTTAATTGGAAGCATTAAGTCTTTTGATACAGGGGGTGGGGTGGGCAGGGAAGGCATTGATTGCCACAGTGGCCAGTGAGGACCTTGTCCCCCTAGTGAATGTGGCTCTCCTACTGTGCCAGGCTGAAAATTCTAGCCTAATCTAGCCCCTCAGCAAGTTGGTGGGTGCTCAGGATGTGAGTCCCTCTCTTGTAACCTACAAGTCCTTCCACCAGCCTATTCTCTACCTGACAGCTCCTTACCAGAAGTCACCCTTTCCCCTGTGCCTCTCTGGAGCAAACCATCGCAGCACAGACAGAACCTGGAGAACAGACTCAATTTAACTCTACTAGCAGCTCCATTACAAAATGACCAATACTACCCATGGTCACTCTTTTGGGATATGAACCCTGGAAATTCTTGAGTCTTAGAGTATTTGGTTGTGGACAATATCCTTGTGACTCTTACATGACCTTTGTCTGGTTTGTTTTTTACCAAGATAGTCACTGACTAAGAAAGTCTCCACCAGGAGAGTGACTTTGCATTTTATCACTCTGCAGCATCAATCAGTGTCAGTCAATCATGACACAAGAGAGGAAATGCAAAAAAACCAACCAAACAACAACAACAACAACAACAACAAAAAAAACCAGACAGACACACACATGAAACAACAGTATCTTTTACCTCAAGTCTTAGAAAAAAAAAAGACAGTAGTAAAGCACATGTGATCAACTGCTCAACCAGTGGGCAGGAAACAAGACAAAATAACAGTAAAACTAAGTAGGCATCAACTACATGGTTTCACACTGTCTGAGAAGTCCTTCTTTTGTCTTATATGCACAGTGGATGCCAGGGATGGATGTCTTCAGGATGGCCAGATAGCTTCTGAGCTGTCCCAAAGAGACATCCTGAGCATGCTGCAGTGCAACAATGTCTTTGTATAAGGCAGCTATCTGGATGGATAACACTGAAAATCTGAAAGGAAACAGAGAGGTAAAAATTCTATAAGGTTACTAATGCCTGAGAGAGGTCAATTTACGTTTAAAGTGAAAACCAAGCAGCAATTGCAATTATACAAATGTAATTATAATAATAATTCACTAAAATTCACTCATTGGTCAGTTCGCACAACTTCTAAATATAAGCTTATGAAATTAACCTTGTACAAATGCAACAGATAAGGGAAAAAAGTTAACCTCAGCTCTGGAAAAAAAAAAGAAAGAAAAGAAGAATGTTCATTTTGGCTCAGTATTTCAGAGCTTCAAATACCTGGCTGGTCAGTAGCTGATTTGGGACTGTGGTGAGGTAATAGTGTAGCACAGCCAGAAGACGGAGAGGCACAGTATCCTTTTAAGCATATATTCCCAATCACCTACATCCCTTCAGTAGGCATCCTGCGCCGGGCAGGCCTAAGTTCTTAACTCTATATAGTTGAAGAGGAGCTTGATCCACTCATATTCTTCCCTCTTTCCCAAAGTGCCACTATGTATCACTATGCTGAGCTACTTCACAAATTCTTCACAATTGCTATTCCTTGTCCAAACTTTAAAGACTTTTTTTGTACAATTTGGAATGTTAAATAGACCCTGCAAATATCTTTTAGAAAGCACCATGATGTTAATTTGGTGCAAAATAATGTTTGAATTTGAAACTTCATTATTATCATAAAATTTCAAACACTCTTATTTTTAACCAGGTAAAAAAATAATAGGAAAATTGAAGCTGATTTGCTGAAGAAACGCTGAGCAAGTATTTTGCAACCTTCTGGACTCACCTGAAATTTTCTATTTCAGAAGTGGTGTCATTACAAGATATCAACCACTGTTCTAGGGAACTCTTGCATGATGTCACTACCCCAGTGGCATTGGTAATAACTCTCTTGTGTATGTTTATACAAATCACAAAGACACAACTCTTACTTTAAGATACGTTAAAAATGTCTTACTATACTTGATGGCTCATGACTCAAACTATACAATCTAAGGAGACAGTCACTTTACAGGAAACAATTCATACCTTTTAGAACTGAATGGCATCTCTTCTGGACTGTTGTTAGCTCTAAAGATGACAAGTTCAAAACAGGATTAGAACATAAAAATGTAGCTAATACTTTTGGCCTTTGACGGTGAGTTTACTTTGCATTTAACAGTGGCTTTGAATATCCAAGTTAAAAGCACACTTCATTTTCCAAATGGAAGACCACCTGACACCATCCCACAGAGGAAAATCTGAACAACAAACTTTAGTTAAAATTACTTATTCTTCTATTATTGCAAAACATAAATGAAACAATTAACTTAAGTGCTTGCATTTCCATTTTGGCTCATATTTTCAGAAGTTCAAACCCGTGGCAGGTTTGTCCCTGATTTGGGCCTCTGATGAAATAACAGCATAGCATGGAGTATTTAACTCATAGCCAGTTCAACAGAGGAGAAAACAATTACCAACTTATCTCAAAGATAGTTAACAAAACAAAACCAGGAAAAAAAAAAACCCTTTGAAGTGCTCATAACTACAAAGACTTTAAAAATCCAACATTTGTTTTTCAAGCTCTGAGTTCTTTTTGCTGTTTATGTGACACTGGTGGATTCCAGTCCATTTCTCCAAGCTGTGCCTAAAAATGCTAAGATTTCTGATGTGAAAACAGGTATGTCAGAAACAGTACAGCTTATAATGAGTCCATGTTTTCTCGAACTCTTCTGGAAGATTCGGTTCTGCAAAGGCCTTCTTACAGTCTGTCCTTCCATAATAACTGTAGCAAGTCATTTTGAGAGGAGACCTTAATAAAGGCAGCAGACCACCCTACATCCCCTACTGTACTTGTAGATTATGAAAGTCCTTCAGCAACTGACCACTGCTTGTGGTATCTATTTGACAGACTGCAGCAAAGCACATTGTTCTCTTGAGAAATGTTTCTCTATGTCCAGTGCTTGCACTTCCTGAGACTCAGATAAATGTGGTTTTCAGTGGATTAACATATTCAATGTATGCATTAGTACTCATAGACTCCAGTACTAAAGACATACCAGTGCGCATAAACTAAGACACTAGTCCACAACTTCCTTGGTGTTCTCTTCACTTGAAGGGCCTGGCTGTGGAACAGCAGCGGGTTTTGGTGTTTGCCCACGGTTTTCTTTATAGAATTCACGCCTCTGCTTTTTTTCCTTTTCCTCTAGACCTGACACTAATTTGTACACTATGTTTTGTAGTTGTGGATCCATCCTCAAGTTATTATGAGGTTTGGCCTCATGCACTATAATGTTGCACTTTGGACATCTGTTGCTATGTTCAAAATGTTTTACGATGCAGCTTTTACAGAAGGTATGAAGACACTCTGTAATGGTTGTTGCATCTATTAAGTAGCCTTTGCAAATAGAACAGGAGATGTATGGGATCATCTCTGAGAGAGGAAGGAGGCGCTCTTCCTGGTCAGACTCGACTGCAGCCTTTTCTTCTGCTTTCCCCTCTTCCCCCTCAGGAGGCTCGGATGCCAGGCATTCCTGAGTTCCCATGCTTGTACTGGAGGACTGGTCCTCCTTGCCAGATGGGGGTGCTATGGTGCCTGCAGGAGGCAAATCCTGGCGTGCAGGCCACAAAGCCTCCTTTGCTCCCTCTGCCCCCTGAGCTCCCTGAGCTCCCTGAGCTCCCTGAGCTTCCTCTGGTTTGGCAGCATCCAGTACACCTTCTTGGGTCTCTGGGCTGCTCTCCACTACTGGTTTAGCAGGGGACAAACTGGGTAAAGGCATGGCCAGATTTGAGTGTAAGGCAGAGTCCAGAAGTGAGGCAAAGGTGAGAGGTAGGGAAAGATATGGAGGCAAAGGGATTGAGACCTTTAATTAGGCCCGAAGGGAAGGGAAACCTGTCTGTGGCGACACTGCGATGCGATGCGATGCGATGCGATGCGATGCGATGTGAAACCAGGTGATGGTGAGGCCAGGCGAGGCGAGGCCGAGGCGAGGCGAGGCGAGGCCGAGGCGAGGCGAGGCCCGGCGAGGCCAGGCGAGGAGAGGCCGAGGCCAGGCGAGGCGAGGCGAGGAGAGGCGGAGGCCGAGGCCAGGCGAGGCGAGGAGAGGCGGAGGCCGAGGCCAGGCGAGGAGAGGCGGAGGGCGAGGAGAGGCAGAGGCCGAGGCCAGGCGAGGAGAGGCGGAGGGCGAGGAGAGGCGGAGGCCGAGGCCAGGCGAGGAGAGGCGGAGGCCGAGGCCAGGCAGGGAGAGAGGAATGGAGGCCAGGCGGAGGAGAGGCGGAGGCCGAGAACAGGCGTAGGGGAGAGAGCGGAGGCCGAGGCCAGGCGAGAGAGGCGGAGGCCGAGGCCAGGGCCAGACGAGGCCAGGCGAGGCGGGCGGACCAGGCGCAGGCGAGGCCAGGCCAGTGGGCAAGGCCAGGCGAGGCGAAGGCGAGGCAGGCGGTGGCGCAGGCGCAGGCGAGGCGAGGCGAGCGAGGCGGTGAAGCAGGTCGAGGCCAAGGCGCAGGCGAGGCCAGCAAGGCTAAGCGGGCGAGGCGAGGCCGAGGACGAGGCGGGCGAGACGAGGCGGAGACGAGGCAAGGCAGGCGAGGCCAAGGCGGAGGCCCGGGCAAGGCCAGGCGGCGGCTGGGCCAGGCGCGATCCGACTCTGAGATGAGATCACCAGGCAAGATCAGGAAGCAGGGCAAAATCTGGAGACCAGACTAGACCAGATAAGGCTGGAATCCGAGACGAGGCAGGCGAGGTGAGACGCGACCTGGGACGCGAGGCCAGACCGGGAGTCCGGCAAGGCAAGACTCGGGGTCCAGTCTGGCCAGACCCAGTCAAGAGGAGACTGGAAGTCAGGCGAGACGAGACTAGACGCGAGAGGAGATGTTGGCCTTGTGCCGAAACTGAACCCCAATATCAGGAAGTGAGGTAAAATCAGGAAGCAACGTGAGACTGGGAGGCGCTTAGAGGCTCGTGGTGGCACGGAGGGACGAGACCAGGAAGTTAGGCCAACAGAAAGTGCATCACAGGAAATACTTACAGGGAAGGCAGGACAACACTAAGGAAAGAAGCCAGGGGGCGCCACAAGGCTAAATCGAGTCACCATGCAAGGTGAATCCCTGAAGTGAGATAAGAACAAGAAGTGCACAATTCATAGTGAGATGATGTGCAATAGGAGAGTGAAGTGGCAATAAACAAAGAGTGCAGCCAGGCTAAAAAGATGGTGGAGGAAGCAAGTCAGAGAGAGGCTGAGGTGGGTAGTGGTGGACACCAACAAGCAGGTAGGAGAGAAGTGAGGCAGCCAAACCAGAGTGGGGAATTTGCAGAGGTGGCTGGGAAACTGGTCATCTAAGAGAATGACTCTGGGGTCTGCCAACAGATCCCCTTCCCTTAACCGGACTGCCTGGTTGGGCCTCAGTGGGAGAGGATGTGCTTAGTCCTATCGCCGTGATTGGATGTCCCAGGAAGAGGTGGTACCAATAGGATGCTACCCCCTTTGGGGGGAGGGATTTGTAAGGTGGAACTGGGGCCTCCAGTTGTAAAGTGAACAGATAAAGGAAGAAGAAAAAAGTTGCAGCGCACGCAAAGGCAGGCAGATCTCTGAGTTTGAGGTAAGCAGGGGTCTACAGAGTGAGTTGCAGGAAAGCCAAGGCTACACAGAGAAAGTGATTCAAACAGCATAAGAACAAACAAACCAACAAACCAAAACAACACCGACCCACCCCCCCGCCCCGAAAAAGAAAAAAAATGCAATCTTTCAACAGCTGACTTTTAAGGAACCTCACTCAATTTTCCTTTTCAAGTGCTTCGTACTCAGCAGTAGCTTTTAAAGAACTACGAAAATCCTGTTGCAGACTATGTATAGTTTCTGTAGTGTAATAGGCACATTGCATTTATTTATTTATTTATTTATTTATTTATTTATTTATTTATCTGTGTATTTATTTAATGTATACACACATATGTGGACATGGGACTTGTACCACTGTGGAGGTTACAGAGAAACTTGGGAGTTTTTTCTTTTCTTTTACCTTGTGAGTCCAGGTAATAGAACTCAGAAACTTTTAGGCGGTCTTGCTAGTCCCCTACTAACATTTTGTTTATCTAGAACACTGAGCTAGATCCCATGTGATGATGCATTAGGAATAATAAAGATCTCTGTTTCAGCACCATATATGCTTTCTTATAGCAAATTACATTCATTCAATAATTATTTCTGCTGGAAAATAGAAAATTTCTGTTTTAAAACATATGCTATGAAGAACAATCTGTTACCAAATGAGCAGGAATCCAACTGCTTGCTATTTTATCTCCTTCCTCCTTCTTCTGACTTTCTCTTCCTTTCTCTCTCCTTCTCTCTTCCCTTCTCTCCCCTTTTCCCTTCTTCTCCCTGTTGTTGGTTATAGTATGATGATTATTATTATGTATATTTTGTTATTTTTATGGTAATGGAAACTGAATCTAGGGTCTTGTCCATGCTCAGCAAGCAGTCAACCATTGAACCATATCCTCATTTTTACTTTTTATTTTGAGATACTTGACAGTACACTTGACATTCCTGAAAGTTGCAGGATATCTTGAGTAAAATGGGGTAGGATGTAGACAAGATAAGTGTTTTCTCTTCCCCACTCCTGTTTGATTAAGCATTCTGCCTCTGAGTCTAAGATGTGATTGTAATAGGAACCCTCAGGATTAGAATTTTTCTGGAAAATTTTAAGCTGGAGATGTGACTAGGTACCTGCCTACAGGAGACTTAGCACTAGTGGAATGACTCATCATCCAGGAATCTTCCTATCAATTCTAATAATTTTGGTTTCTTGATGAATCCACATAATGTATATATCCTTTTTTTCATCTGTTCTATAAATTTTAATGCCTTTATGAGTTATATGGGAAAAGACTGAGGATTGATCTCTTCCTGAGTTCTGAAAAGAACTGTAAATAACCCTTTGATGACTTTTGGTTTGCTGTAATGTGATCTCTGTTCCCCACTGGATGTAAGAAAGAACCCTAACATAGCCAAGGTAACTGATGACTCAGGATGCTGTAACAATGGCACCCTTGGAATGGGGACGTGCCTAGTCTCATAGAACACTCAGACTGACATTAGGTTGGTCACACAGGGGCTCAGAAATATACTTTCCTCCTACTCAACAGGGTAGACCTAAAGCAACCATGATAGTGTTCCAACACTCATCAGTGCTGCCTGTCCACTGAACATGCTCACTAGTCAGGCCTCTTCCAAAACACTTGTATGTAAATTAAACCTCACAATTCAGAAGAGTTTTTTAAAACTCAATTTATCTAGTCAGTGTAAAGGGGAATGGTACCCTCAGGAGGTGAATCTCTGGATCTATGTAATTACCTCAGATTACATTAGCACGTATAGAAAAGTCAACTTGTAAGTTGTGAATTTAGGAAGTCGTAACAATTCCCAGCAAATACAAACAAACAAACAAAATATTAAAGGTGTTAGCTGTCACAATGCGAGTCTATAGCAGCACTAAAAATGATGCTTACTAGGAGAAAGGGTCTTGATATTATGATTGGCCCTTGAAGTGAGAGGGAGAATATTAACAATGAATATATATAATTATAAAAATTATATAATAAACACAACACATATGATATTATGTATCATCATTATACAATAATTATATAATAAATACATTACATATAATATGTATGTAATATAATTATGTAATATATATATATAATGTATATATAACATATAATATGATTACATAATTTTGTCTTATACTATAGCTCAGAGTATCCTGGAACTCGATATATAGACTATTCTGATCTCAAAATCTTGGCAATTCTCCTGTCTCAGCTTCCTGAATATTAGGGCATATGGCGGGGGGAACCACTGTACTTACTTTACTGTGCTGGTTAGTCTTATGTCAACTTTACCCAAGCTAGAGTTATCTGAAGGGAGGATTCAACTTTAAGGCATTTTCCTGATTAGTGATTGATGGGGGAGGCTCCAGTCCATGGTTGATAGTGCCATTCCTGGGCTCGTGGTCCTGGGTTCTATAAGAAAGCAGGCTGAGAAAGCCATGGGGACCAAACCAGTAAGCAGCACTCCTCTATGCCCTCTATAGCAGCTCTTGCCTCTAGATCCCTGCCCTTTTGGAGTTCCTGTGCTGATTTTCTTCAATGATGACCCATGCAGGGGAAGTGCGATCCAAACGAACTCTTTCCTCCTCAACTTACTTTTTGGTCATGGTATTTCGTTGTAGCAATATAAACTCCAACTAATTGCTTTCAGTTCTGATTTTTTTTTTTGTTTGTTTTTTGAACTGTAGGATATTTACAATCTGGATATTTACCCTTGTCAGATACACAGTTTTACAAATACTTTCTCCCTTTCTGTAGGTTGTCTTTTCCGATGGTTGTTTCTTTATGGTATAGAATACTTTTAGTTTGATATAATCCCCACTTGTCTATTTTTATTTTGTTTCCTGTGCGTTTGATTCTTGTCTAAAAATCCCATCTCCATTGTAATATCCTGTGACCACCTCCCTCTGCTACTTCTGTCATTCCAGGCCTTACATGTAAATGGCTTTAATCAATTAACATTATTTTACATGTGGTTCTCTACTTTCCCTAGCACCATTTCTTATAAAAGACTCTTCACCAATGTATGTTTTTGCTTGTTGATTCATATTTTTTCCTTTTCCCTTCTGCATTTATTTGTTTGTTTTTGTAATATAGGGAACTGAACTAAAGGCTTCATGTGTATTAGTTAAGACCTTTAACAATGAACTATATTTTTATGTTAAGTAAGAAAATAAAGAAAAAAGCCGACAGCAAATACCTTTCAGGAGAAAGGGCCTCGAAATCAACATGCATACAAATGCATATATATATATATATATATATATATATATATATGTGTGTGTGTGTGTGTGTGTGTGTGTGTATGTATGTATGTACACACACACACACACACACACACACACACACACACACACACACTAGGGCCTTAAAACGAAAAGGTTCCATTTAAGCCCAAGAATGGACTTTCATTAAGAGGAATAGCTTAAAAAGTAAGAGTAAGACAGGGAAAGGAAGAAATGTAACCTTCATCAGAGGGAAGGTAGAGTGTGGTGGAAGTCAGAGGAGCCATTAGAGAACAAAAACATCCTTTGAGAACTCATTAGAGAATGCCCCCCAAAACAAAGGAAATACCTGGATTTTATCTGTTTTTCAGGGGCTGATGGTAGTTTTACACCACATGATTTATTCTGAGATAGTAGAAGTGACACAGAGCATGGAGGAACCAGGTACCATAAATTAAGAGCTGTTAACCAGAGCACAGAACATCCTGTTAACTTCCTGTCTCAGGGAGAGAGTTGAAATTGACTATGGCCTGATTTCTTCCAGCTGTGATATCTGGCCTCTGAGCTTCTTAAAGTGCCAGGCCCATGTCTAACACACCCCCTTTTGTTTGTTTCTTCATGAGATAGGGTCTTGTTAATGTCAATGTAATAAACACAGATCTCTCATTATGATGGTAAAAGATAGTTTACTATGGAGTGAAATATGATTAACCATATCCTAGAAACACAGATTCTGGCTTCCCTGGATGGCAGCAGTTTCATAAAGTTTTATAGTAACAGAGCAAAGAAAGTCATAAAAGATATAGGTAGACTGAGATACATTATTAGTAGGCTATGGATGGACTTGCAACATTCCAACCTCTCCACAGTCACTGACATTTTAATTAGTTAATCAGTTTAAAAGAAGCTTTGGTGTAAGGTATAGTTTCTTTCCAGGGAAATTTCATTGACTCTTCCCTACTCCTGATGAATCACGTTTTGTGCATATGGAAACTAAATATTCTTTTAAAAATGCTTCCTGGTGGCTATGAAGGCTAATTCCTATGATCTAATATAAATAAGGCTATGCAATAGGCAGGAAAGTAGTTGTCAGAAGAGTAGTTGGCCTAGTTTGCTTCTTTGTTGCTGTGATTAAACACTAATCAAAACCCATGTAAGGGAGGACAAGGTTTGTTTTTCCTTACACATTAAAATTCATTGAGGGAGGCCAAGGCAAGAAGTAAAGTACAACAGGTATCTGGAGGCAGGAACTGAAGCAGAGGCCATGGAAGAATGCTGCTTACTGACTCACTCCTGACTTCTACTCAGCTACTTTTTATACAACCAGGCCCACCTGTCATCTTACATTAATTAGAAATCAAGAAAATGCCACACAGACATGTTTACAGGCCATCTGATGGAGGCAGTTCAAGTGAGGTTCCCTCTTACATCTGTCAGGTTAACAGCCAAAATTAGCCATCACACCAGGAAAACAATCAAAGAACCAACTCCCAAATCATAACATCAAAATCTACTAATCATTTTAATCTAGGCTTGATTTTTTTAATCTTCTATATCTGACCTAACATTTATATGTAACATTTAATATGAGTACTACATGTTAAATTAAGATACTTGAGAACAGTCTGGGCCTGGAGATACAGCACAGTGGTTCTGAAAACTTACTGCCCTTTCAGAGGACCTAGACTCAATTCCCAGAACCCACATCACGCAGGGCGAACTGCCTGTAACTACAGTTCCAGGGTATTGACACCGTCCTCAATCTTTGTGGACAACTACATCACAGTGCACATATATCTACTCAAACATACACATAAAATTAAAATAAATCTTTAAGGAACACAGTCTGGACTTGTAAAGTGAAAAGTGGCACCTTAACCAACAAAAGCATTTTTACATGTGTCACCATACTCCTTCACCATGCATGTTTCCTGCCAATGTGGATGGTCATTTGGATTGCATGAAATATTTTATTTTATATTTGGAGTAGTTAAGATAATCTATTATTGTGCAGTTTTAGCTTTTTCTTTTGGCCACTTTGATTTTATATTTGAAAGCTCATTTCAAATGGCTAGGTCTGCATATTTAGGAAATATTGTTCTTTCATGACTAAATATTATTACTATGCATATTATCTAATCCCATATTTATGGATAGTACCTTGATTGTGTTACCTTGGTATTGTACAATATTTTGGTTGGGGGAAGTAAATGGATAGTTACATTATAGAAGAGCTCAGATAAAAATATGATATTTTTTAACCAAATTGTTGTTTTCCACATACCAAAATACTAAACAGAGGTAGAAACAAGAGGCTAGACTAGAGAGAATTCAAGATTCCCTAGGTTTTGTAACCGTAACTGAATCTTATTCTAATTTTAAAGCCAGAGAAGGATATGGGATTCCACTAGGACTTCTTTTGTAATATGCCTCATCTGTGTCCCATTGGCAGAATATGAATATTGTTAAGTATTTTTCTACTCCTGCTTGACTTTGCAACAGGACACTATAAATAATGAATAAAAATCAGTTCTTAGGCATAAAATATCATAAATATTGTAGAGGTTAA
The DNA here is from genome assembly GCF_011064425.1 of Rattus rattus. Taxonomy (NCBI): domain Eukaryota; kingdom Metazoa; phylum Chordata; class Mammalia; order Rodentia; family Muridae; genus Rattus; species Rattus rattus. Next base: position 63,557,623 of record NC_046172.1, read on the forward strand.
GTTCCTGTATGATTCGATAAAAAGTGTTAACTCAAATCTTTCGTTATCTCTAATAAGTAAATGGGGATAAATTTACATTAAGTTTGAAGTGTGGTTTCCTTTTGGAAATTAATGTTCACATAAACTTGCCCAGAGTAGCCTTGAATTTGTGATTCTTCTAAATCAGTGTTCAGAGTAGCTGTGATTACAGGCCTGTTCTGCCAGACCCTGTTAGTGTTTTTAATGTCTTTGTTGAAAATCAGTTGGCTGTAGATGTGGGCGTTTATTTCTAGACATTTCTATTCCATTGCTCTATGGTGGCATTTTCATGCCAAGACCATGCTGTTTACTAGAGTTATAGTAATATATTTTGAAATCATGTAGCATTATACCTGCAGTTTTGCCTCTTGTTCAATATCTCTTTGTTTCATTATTTAATTGAAACTCTTTTTCATTTTTCATTTTTCCCACTACACTTTCCCCTCCCTCCCCTCCTCCCAACCCCTCTACTCCACCTTCCCTCTTCCTCAGATCCACTCCTCTTCTGTTTCCCTTCAGGAAAGAGCAACATTTTTTGAAAATCCATCAAGAACATTATTGACATTTTAGCCTAGATTTCACTGAGTCTGTAGAACAAACACTTTGGCAGGGTGGTTTCAAAAATGCTGGATATCTTCCCACTTTTCAGTTCTTTTACATTCCTTTTTTTTTTTTAATGGTGTTGCATTTCACTGCATTTTTCTATTTTTTAAATTTTATTTTTCTTGGATATTTTGTTTTGTATTTCAAATGTTATCCCCTTTTCCCACTTTCCCATACCCCATACCCTTCCCCCTGCTTCTATGAGGATGCTCCCACTTGCGCCTGCCCACTCCAACCTCAATGCCATGATATTACCCTATACTGGGGAAATGAGCCTTCACAGAACCAAGGGCCTCTCCTCCCACTGATGCTCACAAGGCCATCCTCTGTTACATATGCAGCTGGAGCCATTGGTCCCTCCATGTATACTCTTCGGTCGGTGGTTTAGTCCCTGGGACCTCTGGTGGGGTCTGGTTGGTTGATACTGCTGTTCTTCCTATGATTTTGCAAAGCCCTTTAGCTCCTTCAGTCTTTTATCTAACTCCTGCATTAGGGTCCCAGTGTTCAGTCCAATGGTTAGCTGCAACCATCCTCATCTGTATCAGTAGGGCTCTGGCAGAGCCTCTCAGAAGACATGTATATCTGGCTCCTGTCATCAAGCACTTCTTGGCATCAGCAGTAAAAACTGTGTTTGATGGCTGCATGTGGGCTGAATTCCCAGGTGGGGTAGACTATGGATGACCTATTCTTCAGTCCCTGATCCACTCTTTGTCCTATATTTTCTCCTGTGAATATTTTGTTCTTCCTTCCAAGAAGGAATGAAGCATCCATATTTTGATCTTCCATCATCTTGAGCTTCATATGATCTGTGAATTTTTTGTTGGGTACCCACACATTTGGGCTAATATCCACTTATCAAGGAGTATATACCATGTGTGTTCTTTTGTAACTGGGTTAACTCACTCATTATGATATTTTCTAGTTCCATCTATTTGCCTAAGAATTTCATGTAGTCATTGTTTTAATAGCTGAGTAGTACTCCACTGTGTAAAATGTACCACACTTTCTGTATCCATTCCTCTGTTGAAGGGCATCTGAGTTGTTTGCAGCATCTGGCTATTATAAATAAGGCTGCTATGAACATATTGGAGCATGTATCCTTGTTATATGTTGGGACATCTTTTAGGTGTTTCCCCAGGAGTGTATAGCAAGGTCCACAGGTAGTACTATTTCCAATTTTCTAAGGAACCACCAGACTGATTTTCAGAGTGTTTGGACCAGTTTGCAATCCCATCACCCATGGAAGAGTGTTCCTCTTTCACCACATCCTGGCCAGCATCTTCTGTAAACCTGAGTTTTTGATCTTAGCCATTCTGACTGGTGTGATGGGGAATCTCAGGGTTGTTTTGGTTTGCATTTTCCTAATGACTAACGATTTTGAACATTTCTTTAGGTGCTTCTCAGCCATTCTGTATTCCTCAGTTGAGAATTCTTTGTTTAGCTCCATACCCTCTTTTTAATAGGTTATTTAATTCTCTGGAATCTAGCTTCTTAAGTTCTTTCTATATATTAGATATTAGCCCTCTATCAGATGTAGGGGTGTTAAAGACCTTTTCCCAATCTGTTGATTGCAATTTTGTTGTATTGACAGTGTTCTTTGCCTTACAGAAATTTGCAATTTTATGTCATCCCTTTTGTCAATTCTTTTTTTTTCAGAGCTGAGGACCGAACCCAGGGCCTTGCACTTGCTAGGCAAGCGCTCTACCACTGAGCTAAGTCCCCAACCCCGACAATTCTTGATCTTAGAGCATAAGCCATTGGTGTTCAGGAAAATCTCCCCTGTGCCCATGTGTTCAAGGCTCTTCCACACTTCAATTCTGTTTATTTCAGTGTATCTGGTTTTATGTGGAGGTCTTTGATCTACTTGGTCTTGAGCTTTGTACAAGGAGATAAAAATGGGTGAATTTGCATTCTTCTACATGCTGACCTCCTGTTAAGCCAGCACCATTTGTTGAAAATGCTATCTTTTTTTCCATTGGATGGTTTTAACTTCTTTGTCAAAGATCAAGTGACCATAGGTGTGTGGGCTGATTTCTGGGTCTTCAATTCTATTCCATTGGTCTACCTGCCTGTCTCTGTATCAAAACCATGTAGCTTTTATCATGATTGTTCTGTAATACAGCATGAAGTCAAGGACAGTGATTCCCCCAGAAGTTCTTTTACTGTTAAGAATAGTTTTTGCTATCCTGGGTTTTTTGTTATTCCAAATGAATTTGCAAATTGCTCTTTCTAATTTTATGAAATAATGGGTTTTAATTTGATGTGGATTGCATTGAATCTGTAGATTGCTTTCGGCCTGATGGCCACTTTTACTATATTAATCCTGCTAATCCATGAGCATGGGAAGTCTTTCCATCTTCTGAGATCTTCAGTTTCTTTCTTCAGAGACTTGAAGTTCTTGTCATACAGATCTTTCACTTGATTGGTTAAAGTCATATTGAGGTATTTTATATGATTTGGGACTATTGTGAAGGGTGTCATTTCCCTAATTTCTTTCTCAGCCTGTTTATACTTTGAGTAGAGGAAGGCTACTGATTTGTTTGAGTTAATTTTACATCCAGCCACTTTGCTGAAATTATTTATCAGACTTAGAAGTTCTCTGGTGGAATTTTTGGGGTCCCTTATACTATCTTATCATCTGCAAATAGTGATATTTTGACTTCTTCCTTTCCAATATGTATCCCTTTGACCTCCTTTTGTTGTCTGATTGCTCTGGCTAGGACTTCGAGAACTATATTGAATAAGTAGGGAGAGAGTGGGCAGCCTTGTCTAGTCCCTGATTTTAGTGGGATTGCTTCAAGTTTCTCTCCGTTTAGTTTAATGTTAGCTTCTGGTTTGCTGTATATGGCTTTTGCTATGTTTAGGTATGGCCTTGAATTCTGTTTTTCTCAGGACTTTTATCATTTTGTCAAATGCTTTCTCAGCATCTAATGAGATGATCATGCGTTTTTTTTCCATTTGAGTTTGGTTGTACAGTGAATTAAGTTGATGGATTTCCGTATATTGAACTATCCTTGCATCCCTGGGATAAAACTTATTTGATCATGGTGAATGATAATTTTGATGTCTTCTTGGATTCCAATTGAGAAAATTTTATTGATTATTTTTGCATCCATATTCGTGAGGGAAATTGGTCTGAGTTCCCTTTCTTTGTAGGGTCTTTGTGTGGTTTAGGTTTAAGCATAAATGTGGCTTGAAAGAACAATTTGGGTAGTGTTCCTTCTGTTTCTATTTTGTGGAATAGTTTGATGAGTATTTGTATTTGGTCTTTGAAGGTTTCATAAAATTCTATGCTAAAACCTGGTCCTGGGATTTTTTTTTCTTTTTGGCAGACTTTTAATGACTGCTTCTATTTCTTGAGGTGTGGTTATGGGACTGTTTAGATGGTTCATCTGATCCTGATTTAACTTTGGTACCTGGTATCTGACTAGACAATTGTCCATTTCCTCCAGATTTTCAAGTTTTGTTGAGTATAGGCTTTTGTAGTAGGCTCTGGTGATTTTTGAATTTCCTCAGATTCTGTTGTTATGTCTCCCTTTTCATTTCTGATTTTGTTAATTTGGACACACTCTCTGTGTCCTCTCGTTAGTCTGGCTAAGGGTTTATCTATCTTGTTGATTTTCTCAAAGAACCAACTTTTGGTTCTGTTGATTCTTTCTATGGTCCTTTTTGTTTCTACTTGGTTGATTTCAGCTCTGAGTTTGATTATTTCCTGCCTTCTACTCCTGCTGGGTGTATTTGCTTCTTTTTGTTCTAGAGCTTTTAGGTGTGCTGTCAAGCTGCTGACATATGCTCTTTCCTGTTTCTTTCTGCAGGCACTCAGCGCTATGAGTTTTCCTCTTAGCACAGCTTTCATTGTGTCCCATATGTTTGGGTATGTTGTACCTTCATTTTCATTAAATTCTAAAAAGACTTTAATTTCTTTGTTTATTTCTTCCTTGTCCAAGTTGTTATTGAGTAGGACATTGTTTAGCTTCTATGTATATGTGGGCTTTCTTGTTTTGTTGATATCGAACACCAGCCTTAGTCCATGGAGATCTGGTAGAATGCATTGGGTTATTTCAATCTTCTTGTATCTATTGAGGCCTGCTTTTTGACAAATTATATGGACAATTTAGGAGAAAGTACACGAAGTGCTGAGAAAAGGGTATTATTTTTTAGGATGAAATAGATATCTTATATTAACAGATATCTTATGTTTTATAGATATGTTAAATCCATTTGGTTCATAACATCTGTTAGTTTCACTGTGTCTCTTTAATTTCTGTTTCCTTGATCTGTCTATTGATGAGAGTGAAGTATTGAAGTTTCCCACTATTATTGTGTGAAGTGCAATATGTGCTTTGAACTTTAGTAATGTTTATTTATGAATTTGGGTGCTCTTGCATTTGGAGCATAGATGTTCAGAATTGAGAGCTCTTCTTAGTAGATTTTTTCTTTGATGAGTATGAAGTGTCCTTCCTTATGTTTTTTGATAACTTTTGGTTGAAAGTCAATTTTATTTGATATTAAATTGGCTATTCCATCTTGTTTCTTTGGACAATTTGCTTGGAAATTTTTTCCCAGCCTTTTACTCTTAGTTAGTGTCTGGTTTTGTCCCGGAGGTGCATTTTGTGTATGTAGCAAAATGCTGGGTCCTGTTTACATATCCAGTCTGTTCGTCTATTTTTTTTTTAAATTGGGAAATTGAGTCCATTGATATTGAGACATATTAAGGAATAGTGATTGTCTTTTCCTGTTATTTTCGTTGTTAGAGGTGGAATTATGTTTGTGCGTCTCTCTTTTGGTTTCATTACAAGGAGATTATATTCTTGCTTTCTTGTACAGTGTAGTTTCTCTCCTTGTGTTGGAGTTTTCCATCTATTATCCTATGTAGGGCTGGATTTGTAGAAAGATATTGTGTAAGTTTGGTTTTGTCGTGGAATATCTTGGTTTCTCCATCTATGTTAATTGAGAGTTTTGCTGGATATAGTAGCCTGGGCTGGCGTTTGTGTTCTCTTAGGGTCCGTATGACATCTGCCCAGGATCTTCTGGCTTTTATAGTCTCTGTTGAGCAGTGTGGTTTAATTCTAATAGGTCTGCCTTTATATGTTACTTTACCTTTTTTCTTACTACTTTTAGTATTTTTGTCTGTGTTTTGTACATTTGATGTTTTGACTATTATGTACGGAGGAGTTTTTTTTGTATCCAATCTATTTGGAGTTCTGTAGGCTTTTTAAGGGCTTCCATTTTTTTTTTTTTTTTTTCTTTTTTTTTTTATTAATTGAATATTTTTATATACATTTCGAAAGTGTTATTCCCTTTCGGTTTCCAAAACATCCCCCCCTCCCTTCCTTATGGGTGTTCCCCCCCCACCCTCCCCCATTGCCGCCCTCCCCCAACAGTCTAGTTCACTGGGGGGTTCAGTCTTAGCAGGACCCAGGGCTTCCCTTCCACTGGTGCTCTTACTAGGATATTCATTGCTACCTATGAGGTCAGAGTCCAGGTCAGTCCATGAATAGTCTTTAGGCAGTGGCTTAGTCCCTGGAAGCTCTGTTGGTTTACATTGTTGTACATATGGGGTCTCGAGCCCTTCAAGCTCTTCCAGTTCTTTCTCTGATTCCTTCAACAGGGGGGTCCTATTCTCAGTTCAGGTGGTTTGCTGCTGGCATTCGCCTCTGTATTTGTGTATTCTGGCTGTGTCTCTCAGGATGCGATCTACACTTCTGCACTTCTTTGCTTCATCCATCTTGTCTAATTGGGTGGTTGTATATATATGGGCCACATGTGGGGCAGGCTCTGAATGGGTGTCCTTCAGTCTCTGTTTTAATCTTTGCCTCTTTTTCCTGCCAAGGGTATTCTTGTTCCCCTTTAAAGAAGGGGAGAAGCATTCACATTTTGATCATCTGTCTTGAGTTTCATTTTGTTCTAGGCATCTAGGGTAATTCAAGCATTTGGGCTAATAGCCCGCGTATCAATGAGTGCATACCATGTATGTCTTTCTGTCATTAGGTTAGCTCACCAGGATGATATTTTCCAGTTCCAACCATTTGCCTATAATTTATAGTCGTTGTTTTTGATAGCTGAGTAATATTCCATTGTGTAGATGTACCACATTTTCTGTATCCATTCCTGTTGAAGGGCATCTGGTTCTTTCCAGCTTCTGGCTATTATAAAATAAGGCTGCGATGAACATGGTGGAGCATGTGTCTTTTTATATGTTGGGGCATCTTTTGGGTATATAAAAAGGGCTTCCATTTGTTTTTACCTGTGTTGTCCTGTATTTCTTTAAGGGAGTTATTTATGTTCTTACATTCCTCTATCATCGTCATGAGATGTGATTTTAAATCCAAGCCTTGCTTTTTAGTTTTGTGTGGATATCCAGTATTTGCTTTGGTGGGAGAACTGATGGTGCCAAGTAATCTTGGTTTCAGTTGCTTAGGTTCTTATGCTTGTCTCTTGCCATCTGGTTATCTCTGATGTTACATGGTCTTGCTGCTTCTTAGTGGAGCTTGTTCCTCCTGTGGGTCTGTGAGCTTGTGATCTTAGGAGTGAGAGCACTCATGGAAGACTAACTCTCTTCAGGCAGGTTTTGTGTCTGGAGGGCTGTGGTACTCCCTTAGCTCCAGGCACAGTTGGAGAATGGAAGGTCCTTTTGCAGGTTGCCCTGCATGCTCCTGGCAGGTCTCTCTTTGGATACTCAGTGGAAAGAAAATAGGGTCCCACCTGTGGGCTCCGAGCTTAGTAGGGAGATCACTCCTGGCAGATCAGCTCTCTATGGGCAGGTTTTTGGTCTGTGAGCTGTGGGACAGCCCCAACTCTGGACCTACATTTGTTTTATAATCTACATTATAGACATTTACATTTCTGGTTATATTTATTTTTAGATATTTTACACATATAACGTAAATGAGATTGTGCTCTTGAATTTCATTTTGGATAACTCCCTTTTGTCATACAGCAATTCAACTCATTTTTGTATGTTCATTTGTGCTTTAGCGTATAAATTTGCTCAGTTGGTTTATTATTTCCAAAAGTTTTTGTTTCACTTTGTTTTGGAGACAGCATCTTCCTATATTGTTTAGGTTGTCATCAAACTCATGCTTTCCGTGCACCATACTTGTGAGGTGGTGTGTAAGTAATGAGATTACAGACATGTGCTACCAAGCACATCATCTAAGAGGTTTTTTTAAATGTAATCTATATACAGAATTATACACTCTTCAAACAATGATTATTTCACTTCCATTTTTTCTAATCTTAATGTATTTTATGACTTTCTCTTGATGGATCACACTTTTGTATTTTTCTCCTGTATTAATTTCTGCTCTGATCTTTAGTTTTTCTTTCTTTGCACCAACTTTGTTTTTTCTGTTCTTATTTTCTCCTTCCTTGACATGTAGCAATAGTGTTACTTCAATGAAAAAGGGCTTCCGTTTAAAGACCCATTTAAAACTGGGTGTGGTGGTACACTTCTGTAACAGAAGGTAGAAAGAGGAGGATCCAGAGTTCAAGGCCTGATTTGGCTACATCAAAAACAAACAACCACATAAAATAATAACAGGGCTAGTTAGGGCTACCTTTTAAAGTAGTCAACCCGGAGGAACTGAGTTGTATTCCTGTGATACAGATGCTGCAAAGGAAAAAAGCTTACATTCAAAAGTTGTCCTCTGACCTGTATGAACAAGCCAGTGCCAGAGCATGCCAACATACATACATACACATTTGCATACACACCCAAATGACTGACTGAATGAATAAGTAAATAAGCAAATAAATAAGTAAAGGTAATTTGGGCTGTAAAGATGGCTTAAGGGTTAAGTTGCATATTGTTCTTGCAAAGGACATTCATTTAAGGATCTAACAAGTTCCTGCGACTCCAGTTCCAAGGGACCTAGTTGCTCTTGTGTTCAAATAAGTCTTCAAAACTGGAAAAGATAATGATTTTATAAAATAGAGTGCTTCAAATGTGACTAGTGCCTTTTGGCTTTCCTGTGGCCTGGATGTTTTCATTCTTTAATAGATTTCAGATATTGAATGTTAATACCTATTTGAATGGGTTTTCTACTGAGTTAGCATTCTCTTGTCCTTGTTTACCAACCTCAACTTAACTATATTAATGCTGTCCCAAAGTATCTTTTCTCTTCTTTGCACTTTTCCAGTGTATTTAACAGTAGCCTTTCTGCAGTCTCTCTGACAGGTTTTCTTCTGTATTGTCCTCTCCCATTGGATGCTTTTGATCACATTTTATCAAGTCCTTCCAATACGTATTCAGGCCAAGGATTCTGTTCCCTTCCCCTCCATCCCTCCCTCCTCCTTCCTCTTCTTCCCATCCTCCTCCATTCCTCCTTTTCTCCCCTCCTCTTCTCTCCCTCTACCTTCTCTCTCTCTCTGTGTTCCAGTGTGTCTGTTGGTCTCTCTCTCTCTCTCTCTCTCTCTCTCTCTCTCTCTCTCTCTCTCTCTCTCTCTAGATCTCATGTAGCCCATGTTGCCCTCAATTTCTCTATATAGGCAAAACTGGCCTTGAACTCTGGTCCTCCTCTCTCTCTCTTTTACATGGTAGAATTATTGATGTGTACCACCAGACCTTTTGTATAATTTCTTAAATTGGTTCTATCTCTCTTTAAAAGTCTCTGGTACATAATTGAATAATTTCTATGTTTTGTTGAAGTTCATTAAGTTTCCTTGAAACATCTACTTTAAATTCCTTACCTGATAATTTGTCTACAAGGATTACTATCAGAACTGTTTCTTTTCTTCCTTTTGACCATTAAGGTGAGGATGTTAGGGTTCTCTGAATGTTCTTTATGCTAGTTGATGGGAGACATTGTTTTCTCATTAAAGGATTAAGTATTTATTCTCTTTTTAATAATCTGGTTTTCATTATGACTGTCCTCTAAGCAGACTGCCTGTTTTCTCTGTGTCTGTAATCATATATCATCCATTTAACCACTGAATTGGTCCCTAAGGGTATGGGTAGGCTATTGGTGCATTGTCTCTGCTTTGACACTAGAGTGTGATTCAAGTTCAGGCTGGCCCCATATTTGTGGTTTATGTGCTATATACTGTAACCTGGGGTAGGTAAGGGCTTGAAAAGAGAAATACATCATTCTAGAAGTCTACCTGAAGTTGAGATTATAGCAGACTCCCAGGCAGCCTCTTGTCTGAGATGGCGCATTACCCAAGGCAGTGATTTTTCTTGTCCAGGTAGAAACTCTAGTAGAAACCAGCCTCACACTACTATCCCAGTTTATAGTCACAAACACTTCAATGATGTGTCACATACTCTGAGCCCACAGCCACTGTGATCTGCCCAGCTCTGGGTTGGGCAGAGGTGTGATTGCTAAGGGCTATGTATTCAGATGTGCTTGGGATCCAAGTGTGTAACATTGTAACCAGCAACACTTGTTGCTGTCCACAATACATGTTTGATATATACTGGTGCCACATATTCCTACTTGGTGAGGAGGCTGTTTCAGTGTTCCATCTGTAGGCAGTAGACTGGGTCTGGGGCCTGTGGGGTCTATACAGTGCTAGACTTCATCAGGCTGCCACTAATTTCCAAGGCAACCAACAACTTACTCTTACTGCCTTCTCCTAGCCACAGTGAGGGATGCTTACTCTGTTTGAACTGTGTTGTCTAAGGTGGTGATGCTGTTCATGAAAGTAATCACTTGGTCACGTAGGCTCATACTAAATTAGGTCATGCGTAGGCCTTAAGAGATATGTAGATCTGCTCAGTGTGAGGGATATACTGAGCTCTACATTGATTGTTGTTTCATGAGATGCAGTCTCTGCTTGGTTCTGAGAAAGGTCTAAAAGTTTCCACCTGGGTACAGTGACCCGAGGAAAGCTGTGTGGGCTGAGGTTGCAGAAGAATGCTGGAGAAAATCCCTGGCTGCCAATTAAGTCATACTGTAGCCTCCACAGACCCTGTAACCTGAGAAATGTTCAGTGCTCATGTCTTATAGAGACCAGATATATATGTACCCAGGTCCACTGAAAGACTAGCAGACCTAAATTCGAGGCGGGGTTAGAGTCTTCCTTAAACCTCTGGCACATTTCCCTCTGCTGCTGAATCCCTTGCCAGGGTGGCATTAAGTTTCAAGGCAAAGCCCTACTATCTGTTGTGTCCTGTACCCTTGTGGATAGAGCCCTACTCTCTCTTTGCTTCCTGAGCAGTGGAGTGTGTGAAAGAGGAAGTCCTTTGGCCTCTGAACCAGAACGGTGGAAGTAGTTTACTCAAGCTGGGATCCAGAGCCTGAACATGGTTCCTTCTTTCCCAAAGTGGGAGGAGTCTCTCTTCATCTTGCTTGGAATTGGAGAAAGGTAGATTTGCAGGAGGCTTTTCTTCTTGGCTTCTTTAATGAGGCCTTTTCTTATTATGAACCTGAGATAAGGTACTGTTACTTTATGCTTCCTTACTTCTTGTGGAGTATTTTGTGTGAGAAATTTGTTCAGATAGATACCCAATGGGAAGAGATTTCCTGGAACATCTTTCTGAATCACAGCTTACTCTACAGTCTAAACATGCTCTTTAAGAGTTAATTTATACACTAACTGGACACTTTATCTAATATTCTTTTGATTTCCCTTAATCTAGGCCTTGATACTTATGATCATTACAACTAATTGAAGGAATTTCCCTTTATGTGAGCTTTGTGAAAACATGTATATAAAAATATTCTCCACGATTAAGTTGAACAAAACTTAGTGACCTGTGCCCTTCAGTGTCTTGCTAAGTCATCATCAACGTCAACTGGTATTAAAATAAAAGAAACTGGTCCTCACTATGGCATGCAAATTACAAATACTGGTTCTTGCCAACTTTCCCACTGTGTGATGATAATAGTTAAGCTATTTTTTTAGGCTGTCCTGGAGCTCACTCTGTAGACCAGGCTGGCCTTGACCTCAGAGATCTGCCTGCCTCTGCCTCCTGAGTGCTGTGATTAAAGTCTTGCACCACCACCGCCCAGAAGCAATATCTTGTACTATCCATAGTACTACAATTGCAAAATATTCTACCTATCTTTTTTTCTCCAGAAATTACAGTCTCCCCCCCCCCATACTATGAGAAAATTGCAAAGATGTCAGATGACTTGTGTGTCAGCTTCAGATATTTTCCTTATACATCTCTTGGGGAGATTGTTATGAACAATTTGAGCAAATTCTTGAGGTCCATTGTTTTCTTAATTGAATTCCCTAATAAATGTCTACCTTAAATTATTTATGACTACACCATCTCATAAAATTCTTTCATTTTTGACAGAAATTAAGGTGATTTTATTCCTAGAGCTCAAGCTTCTTGCTTCTTTGCAGTCTTCCTTCCCTTGTCCTACCAACCCTCCCAGTGATGGGCAGCTACACTATGTTTATTCTTTAACTGAACATCTACTATGGCCAACTGCATGCCAAAGAAGGAAGCCTTCCAATCTATTTCGAACATTCCTCTGTGAATCCTATAAGAAAGGACTATCACTCTACCATGTTGGCCTTATCTCTTCCTGCCATGATACTGTCAGTCTGTCTGTCTGCGATATTAGTCTCTTATATTTCATGAATCTCGTATAGAAAATCTCAGTGTTCTCCTTCCTCCAAACACAAAAGCTCCTAACTTTTGTTCCAACCAAAACGTGTACTAGAATCTTTGACTTTAGCCCCTGATTTTCTTCTTTTCTACCCTGCTGTACCTATTCAAGGAGGGAAAAGGAAAGATAAAAGGGAAGAAAATTTTAAAAAGGAGAAAAACTAGGAGTGGTGGTGCACACTTTTAATTCTCACCCCCAGAAAGAGAGGCAGATGTCTGTGAGTTTGAGGCCAGTGTGGTCTACAATAGTGAGTTCTAAGCCAGCCAGAGCTACATAATGAGACCTTGTCTCAAATAAATAAATGCATAAATAAGGAAACAAATAAAAATAAATAGAGAGAATGGGGAGAAGATAAAGAGAAGAAAGACAGAAGTAACTAACAGAAGAATACAGAAGGTCAGGCTTGGTGGCTGCAGCCTGTAACTGCAGCACTTAGAAGGAGGATCAGAAGTCCAAGGTCATCATTGGCTTAATATTGAGTTTGCGGCCAGCCCATTTTCAAAAGGCTGATTCAAAAAAACAAAAAACAAACAAGCAAACAATTAGATAACCCTTCCCAAAAGAAGGAAATAATGCAAAGACTAATGACAAAATAGCAGCAATACACCTCCAGGGGAAAATGCTTGCATCAGAGATCGTGCCTGTGGGTCCTCTAGGAAGTGGGATGTGCCAGATATGAAGATGGCTGGGGTTATAGCTGAGCTCTGTTTTAGTTCCTATATTTTCAACCTATCAGGCTGGTGCTTTGAGCAAGGTGAGAGCTATTGCTCCTGTAAGTATAAATAAGAGCTCTGAGGGGAAAAGCTTTTCCACTTTTAAGTCTTTACAGCTCTGCTCAGGCTGGGGTGGGAGTTGGGGGTTGCCCTGGAAGTGTTACAGCTCTGCTCCAGAAGAGGAAGTTTTCTCCACTGCAAGCAGTACAGCTCTGCTCCTGTGGGGTGGGGGTGGGGTTCCCCAAAGGGTTACAGCTCAAAAGGGCAAGCTAACCTGGCAGTAAGAAGCTAAGGGATACCCACAAAGTCACACACACAACAAACCCCAGAAAAGGGAACTCAGGGGTGGCTGCCTCTGCCAGTGAGAAGCAGCAGAGATCTGAGCACAAGAAAATGTTTATATAGCAGTTCTGGGGTAGAACTTTTCAGAGGAGCATTGGTAGGTTTTTTTATGTCCTGAACTTGGTCTTTTTACTCTGTAGGGTTGAGCGCTTTACGGCAGTTGCAGAGTTTTGTGGGTGGAGGTCCTCAGGGAGGGGCCTGGCCACTTGAGCACTTCAAATGGCTTATGAAGATATCTTGTCAGTCATTGGACCACTTTCTTTGCAGAGGTTTCTGGGTTTTGCCTTATCAGAGCTGTTTTCAGCACCCTAGAGCTTCTCCGCATTGAGATATGGGAATCTTCAGTGATTCCAAAGGGGGCACTTATTTGTGTACCTGTTTGTGTGGGAAACAGTAAGCCAGGAATAACCCAGAACATGCTCAAGAGTTGATGGAATATATCACTTAATAGGGCACTAGATGAGGTGAGCCCAGAACCTAAACAGCTGACCTGCCTCATTCTCAGGCTTAGCTTTCTCCAGAAAGCCCAGACCACAAATTGCACTCCTTGCACCTGTAACAGGGCCCCAGAACTTAGCAGGTCCCCAGACCTTAGCAGAACTGACTCCATGATGGGAGTATTATTCAAGCTATAAAGCTCAGCAAGTCAATATTGTGGATGCCAAGAAGTGCATGCTGACAGGATCCTGATGTATCTGTCTCCTGAGAGGCTCTGCCCTAACATGACAAATACAGAGGCAGATGCACGCAGCTAACCATTAAACTGGGAACGGGTTCCCCATTGGAGGAGTTAGAGAAAGGATTGAAGGAGTTGAAGGGGTTTGCAACCCCATAAGAACAACAATACCAACCAACCAGAGCTCCCAGGGACTAAACCACTACCCAAAGAGTACACATGGATGGACCCATGGCTCCAGCAGCATATGTAGCAGAGGATGGCCTTGTTGGGCATCAGTGGGAGCAGAAGGGGAATGCCAGGGCGGGGAGGTGGGAGGGAGTGGGTGGACGGGTGAGGGAGCACCCTCATAGAAGCAGGGGTAGGGGGCAGGATAGCAGGTTTCTGGAGGGGAAATCAGGAAAGGGGATAACATTTAAAATGTAAATAAAAAATGCAATTAAAAAAATCAAAAAACAAAACAAAACAAAAAACAACTCAGCAAGTAGATAGTATTACCTGCCAAAACCAAAACAAAGACTTAATCCATCAAAGCCTATATAGTTCTAGAAAGTCTCTAAACATACTAACTTTGCTTTTTGGCTTCTGTAGTTTTGCTTCTTGATAACTGTTCTTGCAAACTGAAGTATGTCAATTAAGGGTATGATTTTTGTGCTAACTCACCCTTAGAAAGACTCAGTTCTACACCAGGATCTTAAAGACTTAGAGAAGTCACAGGCCAGCTAATGAAAACTTTCTATTGGCTTATAACCATGTCTGAGCAGTTATCTCTGGTAGATACCCCACAATATCTCCTCGACATAAAGTGACACAGAATTGGCTCCAACCCTGATGATTTCTACATCCGCAACTTGCTTATGTCTTCCAACTCATCTGTACTGGCTGGTTTTGTGTGTCAACTTGACACAAGCTGGAATTTTCCCAGAGAAAGGAACCTCCCTTGTGGAAATGCCTCCATGAGATCCAGCTGTAAGGCATTTTCTCAATTAGTGATTGGGTGCTGCCAACCCTGGGTTCTATAAGAAAGCAAGCTGAGAAAGCCAGGAAAAGCAAACCAGTAAGCCTCTTCATGGCTTCTGCATTCACTCCTGCCTCCAAGTTTCTGTCCTGACTTCCTTTAGTGATAAACAGCAATGTGGAAGTGTAAGCTAAATAAACCCGTTCCTCCCCAATTTACTTACTTCTTTGTTATGATGTTTGTGCAGAAATAGAAACCCTGACTAAGATATCTGTTCTGTGTAGGACCCTGTCCCTCTCCATGAAATGTCTCTTCTAGGCATTCCTTATTCAGGCATGCTGGTAAGGTGTTTTAGTGAATACTGAACAGCAATTGTTCTATGTTTACAGGTTTCTAGGATCAGCCTACATAATGGGTCATCTCTGCAGGTGGTTCCTGCTTGTAGCAGCATCTTTTTTTTCTAGATTTTTTTGTCTACAGCAGCTATTTACTTGGCTTTTCTGTCCACATTAACTTCCTGCTTCCTTTCTTTTCTGTGTGGGTAGGTTGTATCTTGCTTGTCAGCAGTGATTTTAATTTTGACTCTCTAGTTTGGAAATGAAGTGGGTACTTTCCTAGGATCCACGGAGCAGTTTAGGTTTCCTACAGGTCAGGATTGTCAGACTTGGAGGAGCTTTCCACAATTCAGGGATAACTCTTTCTTGTTGAAATTGCTCAATTGTGTAGGTTTCTATTTCTTTTAAACAGAATGACTGTGAATATCTGGAAAGGTGTTGGTTTCTTTGTACCTTTAACCCAATTTCAGGTCTGTCAAACTTTTTTTGTTTGTTTCTACTGTTGTCACTGTTTTTGTTGTGGTATTTGAGATAGTGTCTCCCTGCAGACTCCAGACTGGCCTGGAACTATGTAGATCAAGCTGACCTTGAATATACAATGTTTTCTGCCAAAACTTTCTGACTTTCTGTATGAAAAATATTCTGCCAATATTTCTAAAAAGCAAAACTCAAACTTTCCATGTGGAACCTTTTATTTTACTTTTTATTTTTTAAAAATTTATTTATTCACTTTACAACCGAATCAGCCCCTCCTTTCCTCCCAGTACTCCCACACAGAAGTCCTTACCCCACTCCACTTTCCTCTTTTCTTTTGAGGGAAGCCCCACTCTGGGTGTCATGCACCCCACTGATCCTGCTCCCAACCCCCACCCCCATCCCTGCACATCAAATTGCTGTAGGACTAGGCACATGCCCTCCCACTGAGGTCAGACAAGGTGTTTCATTTAGGGGTACTAAGGGATCCATAGGCAGACAGGCAACAGGCTCAGGAATAAGCCCTGCTCCATTTGTACAGGACCTGCATGAAGATCAAAGTGCTCATCTGCTACATATGTGCAAGGGACCTAGGTCCAGCCTGTGCTGGCTTTTTGGTTGATGATTCAGTCTCTGGGAGCTTTCAAGGGTCCAGGTTAGTTGACTCTGTTGGTCTTCCTGTGGAGTCTGTGTCTGTGTCCTCTACAGGTCCCTCAATCCTTCTCTCAACTCTTCCATAAGACTCCCGACCTCCACCTAATGTTTGGCTGTGAATCTCTGTATCTCTTTCCATTGGCTGCTTGGTGGAGCCTCTCAGAGAACAGTTATGCTAGGTTCCTGTTTGCAAGCATAACAGAGTATCATTAAAAGTGTCAAGGATTGGTTCTTGCCCATAGGATGGGTCTCAATTTGGGGCATTCATTGGTTGTCTATTCCCCTGCTCTCTGCTCTAGCTTTTTCCCTGCACATCTTGTAGGCAGGGCATGTTTTGGTTCAAAGGTATTGTGGGTACGTTGCTGTCCTTATCCCTCCACTGGATTTCCTGCCCACAGGAGGTAGCCACTTTAAGATCCATATTCCCTACTTCTAGGAGTCTTAGGTAGAGTTGCCCTCATAGCTCCTCTGGGGCCTTTCCCCAAACCAGATCTCTGACACATCCTAGAGATTGCCTTCTTACCACTGCCAATTTCCCTCTTCTCTCCCCGGCTCTCCCTATATAGGATCTTTGCTCCCCTCCCACCCCGTCTTCTACTCCGTTCCCTTCTTTGATCAAACTCTCATATCTATTTGGTTTCCCCTTCTGAGAAAGATTCACCTTCCCTTGGGCCATCTTTGTTATTTGACTTCTTTGGGTCTATTGATTATAGCATGGCTATCCTGTATTTTATGGCTAATATCCACTTATAAGTGAGTATATGCCATGCATGTCCTATTTGGTCTGGGTCACTTCACTCAGGGTGATATTCCCAATCCCATCCACTTGCCTATGAAATTCATGATGCCCCTGTGTTTAATGGCTGAGTAATAGTATTTGTGTAAATGAACCACATTTTCTTTATCCATTCTTCAGTTGAGGGACCAAGAATTGTCACCTTCTGGCCAGTACTCATTCTCTTCTGTCTCTAATTTGTCCCTTCTGCCCCCTTGCTGTTAAATCTGGTGGAATTCACTGAGAGAGCCTTCATGCGTCTAGAGTGCACAACTCGAATGTAGATAATACTAAACCCCAACTTGTAGACGTTCTCCACATAGGGTCAATTTACTAGGTTGGCCCCTCGTAAAGACAGATGTTTGAGCTTCTTTCCAACCCCTTCCAGTGTTTGCAGAAAATTGCTAAGGAGTATGGTCTATCTCTGTCACACATTCAGGCTGAATAGACCTGGCATACATCAGATAATCAAAGTTTCCATTGCCTACAAGGAAGGAACTCTGCCATGTCCTCTGCTGTGGTACACAGAGTACAGAACTTCCCATCTGTGCCGATCCCTTCTGTCAGCTATCTGAGGACACCTTATTGTCCAGGGAAGTGCTTCTCTCAGGGTTTAACTTGCATATGTTTCCATGCCTCCTCAGAAGCAAGATGGTGTATGGAGGAAGATGTTTTGCTTTGAGACAGGCCTTCACCATGTCATTCAGGCTGAACTTGAACTAGAGTCCTCCTGTATCAGGCCTTCTAGTACCTGGATTGCCAGCATGTGCCGCCACGACGAGCTCTTGCACCAGTCTTAGTTACCTTTGGTTTTTAGATGCCATAAGTGCTGTTTCTATTTTCCTTTCAAGGTCATTGGAAAGATGCCAATCTGCACAGTAGTGTCCCTGTGGTTACCTGTGTCTTCACTCACATTCCTTATACTGTTCCTTCCTTTCTCTGAAGGTGGTGCCTCTTGAGGTTTGTGCTTCTATGTTCCTCTGATGTCACTTTTTTATAAGAAATCAATTGCTACAGTTAGTTTTCAGTATGAAGCATACTTGCAGATCATTAACGTGACTTAGAGATGAGCAAGGACTACTAGGCCTGTTTCTCCCTTGGCTGATTTCTGACACCCGTTTCTCTTAGAACTCTGAGAGTTGAAGCTATAGAGACAGTCTTCTAGAGATCTAGCCTACATCAGAAAAGAGGGCAGTCTGAAGCTGCAAATGATTCACTCAATAATGTTTTGCATCCTAAAACTATAGAGTGGGGAAGTTGGAAAGGGAGCTAAGCTGGATTGTGAATTTCTAAAGTCTACACTTATGAGAAAAAAAGAGGACAGAAACTTTAGAGATCAGGGACTTTAAAAAGCAGTGTTTTACACTAAATCAGGATGATAGCCTCCTTCTCTTCCTCTTTCCATTGTTCCTTTCTTTATTTCTTCATTCCTTCATTACTTCTTCCTCCTTCAACCCTACTTCTATGCTGATATCCCTTTCAACAGAATGGCATTTAAAAACAGTTGAACTTCACTAGTCTCTTAAATTTGTTATTATAGAGTTGGAATTCTCTTTCTCAAACATTTAAGTTAAGCAGCAGGAGAGTGGCAATGGACAGGGCTACAGTGACCAGGGAAGATTATCAGTGGGTCTAGACAGTCACTGTTTGAGCCTTGACTCTGGCTCAGGCTCTGGTTGTCACAGAAGTGCCTCCACTGCTCTTGATCTTCTTCAACCTTTATCGCGCTTCTGCATGTGTGAAGCTGGGACAAATGTCTTAGTGCACATGACAGACTCCTGCTCCTCCCTCACCTCAGCCAGATCACTGGTCCTTACATGACTGTGATTTGACTCCGAGGATTGTAGAATGCTAAGTACTTACACTTCTGACAAGCGAGAGGGCCATATCCAATCTATGATTATTTTAAAGTAAGCTTAAAAATAAGTTTCATTATATGGCTTTTAAAAACATCCATAGTGTTATTTATCCCTTCTCTCTTGCTCCTTCTTCCTTTGTATTATGCTACCTCTTACCTCCCCTTCTAATGAGATATGTGTCTTCTAGAAATCATAATTTGGGTTTCAAATTAATTTTGAATGAAATATATATATATATATATATATATATATATATTTATCAATCACATGCCAGGAGGGACTATGGCTTTAGATGGTTGTGAACCACCA
The DNA here is from genome assembly GCF_011064425.1 of Rattus rattus. Taxonomy (NCBI): domain Eukaryota; kingdom Metazoa; phylum Chordata; class Mammalia; order Rodentia; family Muridae; genus Rattus; species Rattus rattus. The sequence goes on from NC_046172.1 coordinate 63,576,906, forward strand.
AGTGGGTCCTGGGACTTGGACACAGGACCACCGCTAGAATAACAGCCAGTACTCTAATCATTGAGCAGTCTCTATAACACTTAGTTTAATAACTTAAAAGCTAGCAGTGGTATAGTAGACTTTCTTTAATAACTGTAATCAATAACCAGCTTGGCAACATATCCCTAAGGTTCATGCAACATTTTCATTCATATCTTGTTGGTAACATAATGATCTCTTCTTCTATCCACTACGCAGCAAATGTCAGGGTTTCAGTTTCATTTCTGACTGAATAAAATTCCATTATGTATATGTGTAACATTTATCCATTCATCTACATAGTTTTCTAGAGTAATTCTGCTTCCTACATATTGTAAATAGTGTAATAGTAAACATAGGTATGAAAATATCTCTGATATATTTGATTGATTTTATTGGATGTATCAAAGAAAGGTATAGCTGGGTCAATAGCTGTATTTGTTTCATTTTTTTCATACCTTTTTCTATAATGTCTATACCAGTTTACATTCTTACCTGCACTGTATAAGGCTTACCTTTTCTCCCATATCCATCAATATTTATTGTCATTTGTTAACTTGATGGAATCTACACTGATTGGTGGAGATATAATCTCAAAACAGGTTTAGCTAGCATTTAACTGATAGGTAAAGATGGTAAGGTCAGTAACATTTATTGGTAATTTTATTTGCTCATTTGAAAAAATTTCTACTCAATTCTCAACTCATAAAATGATTGAATTATTTGTGGTTTTGTTCTTTGAATTTCTACATTATTCATAATCCTGAAGAGAAGCTTTGTATTTGATGTACAGTTAGCAAAGATTTTTTCACTATTCTATTCACCGTATTTTTTTTCTTCTGATAGCATACTTTGCCATGCAGAAACCTTTTAATTTAATCTAATCCATTTTCTTTTCAATTCTTGGTGTTATTTCTTATGCTGCTGCAGGTAATTACAGCTGCTGGAATTTTGAGCACCTGGACGCTGTTATTTATGAAAAACAGCATTCCACATAAAAGGTAAGTATGCTTTAAAATTTTTGTGAATTTATTTGAATATTTTTAAATCATAGGCAAATTGATCAGCTACTTTAAGCATCAATCAAGTATATTTTAACATTTTCTCAAATTTTTATTGCAAATTAATTTTATCAATACATTTTTAATCATTTTAAATTTAGGATAATAACTGTATAGGGAATGTTCTCCTTTATAGAGATTTTATATCAATAAATTGTAATATGATTCAATATGTTTTGGAAGATCTGCATATTAATTTTTAATTATTTTTCCAACAAAACACCAAATTTATCAAAACTATGGCATAATTATATTTTCCTGCCACATCAGCCTCTATTCCCTAAATATATTAATGACTAATTAATAGCATCCAAATGTAGTACTTTTACATGAAGAATGAGAGAACAGCTTTCATGCTCTTAACCTGTAACAAATCATTTTACAGTCCATCACAAAATCTAGTGAGACCCAGAAATACACTTGAGAGCCTGTTCTAGAAATAGAATCCCCTTAAGAGCTTTTGTAGCTATTCTGAATCAGTTTGCTCTGTTCACAGCAAAATCCTCAGTGTACCATCTCACACTGATTTTCTCATGGGAAAACTGTGGACACAACAGGGTGGTTTTCAGCTGTAGCAGTCCACTGAGAATGAGGGTTTTCTAAAATGAGCAAGGCAGTACAATTATAATTTTAAGATCATAAGACTTAAACCCAGGAGGTTATTCCAGTATTTGAATTTGAGCAATTATTACCCACTGCATGCTAAGTGTGGGTGAAGTTGGTGCAGATGAACCTGGAAAATACCTTAAATATCTGTATAAATGGGTAGGATGACTGGAGGAGGCTTGAAATCCAGAGTATCTCAGATCTAGACATATGAACACTTTACTCAGTTGCATTAGCCACAGGAACTTAAATGGGTTGCTTATCTGCTCTGTGTCTTCATATTATTAAACACAAGGTCACACAATACTTAAATCACATTTATTTCACAAGGTCGAAATTCTAATGAATATATAATGTTCTAGATTGAGTTAGTGGACATCATAATCTCTCCATAAGTGTTGGCTATTATTATTATTATGTCTAACGTTCCTGGAATTATCATTGTGCTTCCTTCTACTTTTTGGAAAAGTGTTATTCTCATTAGGTGTAGATTTTACAGAGACACCCTAGAACACAGAGAATACAATATTTTTTAAAAAGGGAAACAAACACAGATTAATTCCATTTCTCATGAAGGCAGCGAGTCCTTCCGTGATGGCCACAGGTGTGGAGCTATCACAAGATCATGAATAACTTTCCAGTGTCTTAGTCACTAATAATAATGAGTTCTCTCCCTCAGCATCATGTCACTGCTATATTTTCAATTTATGATTTTTAGAATTTCATACAGGTACTCTATTTTCACACCCAACCTCCTCCTCCATTCACCTCACTCCATCTCAAAGTCATGAGCCTTAACCTTTAAGCATTAGTTCTTATGTATGTGTACTTATATAAATACAACCTACTGAACTCATGTAGTGTTGCCAGTGTATACATGTGTTTAGGGAGGACCATTTGTGATAGGATAACCTATTAAGGAGCTTATCCTTGGAGAAAACTGATTCTTCCTCTTTCAGCAGCAATTGCTTGCCTACAGTTCTTCGTCTAGGTCAGTGGTTCTCAACCTGTGGGTTGCGACTCCCTTGTGTGACAAATGTCCCCTTCACAGGGGTCACATATCAGATATACAGCATAACAGATATTTACATTGTAATTAATAACAGTAGCAACATTACAATTATCAAGTAGTAATTTTATGGTTGGTGGTCACCACAATATGAAGAAAAGTATTAAAGGGCCACAGCATTAGGAACTTGAGAACCACTAATCTTTGTGGTAGGACCTTGTGACACTTCTCTCACTACATTGGTATGGTAACCAGTGTTATCATTTTAATGTCTTGTTTAGGCAACTATAATTGTTGAGATTGAATGGGTGCAGCTTCCCTGTCATGTCTACAAGATACTATCTAGCATCAGAGAGCTGTGGCTCTCTCACTCTTTATAATGACTGGTCTGGCAAGATAGCCCCAATGTTGCAATAGGGCTACCTTTATCTTTGGCTAAGCAACAGAGATCTAATTGGAATTAAGGCCTATTTCTAGACCCTAGAGGAGAAACAACTACTGTCACTATCCTAAATTAACACATATAACTTTTCTGTATTCTAAATATGTATCCTTATAGCCAGGGATAAGTGTAGCTCTTACCACCTCACCTTGGTAAAATTCTTGAGTGCCATGGCTTGGTTATGAGGTTGTGCTTTTCAGCCCTCTTCTCCATTCCTACCCAGCCCCTTATGTGCTTTTCACCTCTCTTTCTGTGATATTCTTTGAAAGAGAGAGATATATGGGTATCCCATGTGAGGCTGAGCACTGAACGTTCACTATACCAGTATTGAGCTTTTTCATTAACCATGATTCACTGCAAAGAGAAGCTTCTTTGATGGAAGCTAAGAGCATCTCTAGTCTATGATTATAAAAATAAATATTTGGGAGGCAAATTGATATATGTCCATTTAGCAAAAGTAGTGGGTTTACCTCTTGTGTCTGTGACCTCTGCCGCTAAGGACCTTTGTTTGGCAAGGTCCATAATATCAGACATGAACTCCCTCCTGTGAAGCAGGCCTCAGATCCAATCATAAATCAGTTGGTTACGCCTCAGAATAGTTATGTCATTATTGTACCATTAGGCACATTTGGCTTAGAATCTTAGAGTTTCTATTGCTATGATGAAACACAATAACCAAAATGCAAGTTGGGGAAGAAAGGTTCGTTGGGTTTACACTTCCACATTGAAGGAAGCCAGGGCAGGAACCAGGAGTCAGGAGCTGATGCAGAAGCCATGGATGGGTGCTTCTTATTAGCTTGTTCTCCATGGTTCATTCAGCCTGTTCTTTTATAGAAGCCAAGACTACCTGCCAGAGATGGTACTACCCAAAATGGACTGGGCCCTCCCCATCAATAACTAATTAAGAAAATACCTTATAGCTAGATTCTTAAGCATTTTCTCAATTAAGATTTTCTCCTTTAATATAACTCCAGTTTGTGTGTTAAGTTCACATAAGACTAGCCAGTACATTAGTATTTTAGTACATAACTTCAAAAGCTGGGAAAAACTGTTGCTGATGGTTTTCCTTTTTAGCTTCTTACATAACAACTTCCAGCATTGCAAAAGCTAGTCTGCAAGGAAGAAGCTTCCAGCTCAGTTACAGGATGTTTTCTCTGTATTCTGTCATCAAGGTGTGTGATGCCTTCAGCAATAGAATCTTCACCATCCATCTGGTGGGCAACCAAAGCCAGGGGCTAGAATTTGGTAACTTTTGAGACTTTGGGTGTATTCATGGCCAACAACTTCTAGGAAGGTATCTCATCTTTATCACTGGAATTTGCATTTAATAACTCATGGCTTCCTGGATTGACATTAAATATCATGCATTATACTGTGGTTCAAGCTCTTGTTTAGACTATGAGTTTTGATAAGCTTATAAAGTTAGCACACTGATGCATTTGCCTCATATGACTTTAGGTTTGATTAAGACTCCTTGCACAGTTCCATTTGTCCTCCATCCTCTCTGCCTTCTCATTAAACCTTGCCAACTTCAATGCTCCCTCCATCTGTCTTCATAGCCTATGTGGACTATTTTACCCACACTTGAAAGGCCTTCCATTTCCTCTTCTACATGTTGTTTCTTGCTTCTGAGTATTTACATACATTATAATCTAAACAACATTTTGAAATACTGGAGCTCTGTGACACATATTAGAGAGAGAATTGTGACATTTATTTGACTTTCTCTTTCTGAATTACCTTCATCAGTAACATTTTCCCAGTTACATATATTTTCCTGTGAATTTCATTAATTTTATTTTTATTATAGCCAAATAAAATGCCATTGAATACATGCACCACCTTTCTATTATTCACACATCAGTTAATGGACATTCAACAAAATTAAAGCTATTTTGAGACCCTATCTCACTCCAGTTAGATTGGTGAACATCAAAAATACACATGAAAGAAAATGCTGGTATGAATCTGGGGTGAGTGGAGTCCTTATACATAGAGGTTGTGTAAACACTTTAGAAATCAGTCTGAAGGATTTTCAAGAAACTCGAAATAAACCTATCCTATGACCAGGCTCTAGTACTTCTTAGCATATATTTGAAGAATTCTGTACCCTGTAACAGAGGCTCCCTTGCCCATGGCTCCTCTATTTGAAATAGCAGACTAGATGGCCAGTAGAAGACAAATGAGTGAAGTTCCACCATGTTTATTGGTTTTTTCTGTAATCTTGTTAAAATAAATGAGTATCAACTAATGTTCATGTTTAGAATATATTTGTCTGTCAACTGAAACCATATTTTGTCTGTGTATTTAAAGGAATTGCAAAAGTCATTAAATTTGTCTGATGAGAAAGTATAATAAAATTTATTTAATTTTTAAAAGAAGAAAATATGATATATATGCACAACAATCTTTGTATGTATCATGAGAAAGAAAAATCAGTGTATTTGCAGAAAAATGAGTTAGGAATAGAAATGACATTATTAAATAATTCAGACACAGACAAATCATACATGTTTTCTCTTATGAAGACTGCATTTAAATTGTGTGTACGTGTGTGCATTTGTATAATATGTGCATGTCATGAAAATATAAAAGGGATCATTGGAAGGAAGCAAGATCTAAAGGAGGGGAAAATCTAGGATAGTGAAATACATGGTAGGTGAAAGTAGGAGAGGCAGCATTAGGTAGTCACAGGAGATAAGGACGTGAGGCAGGGTTGGGATGGAGGACAATGGAAGAGAAAACAATATAATGACATATGTGTGTGCTTAAATGTATGGTGAAGTCCATTACTTTGTGTATTAACCTTTAAAACTAAAAGAGTATTCTAAGCTGTCTCAAAGAAAGCTCTGAAATTTAAAATCCCTCCATTTTATAAAATTGTTTTTAAAGCTGTATAATGTCATATCATATTTGCATACTCCCTGTAAATATTTATTTTACCATAACTAACAAGTAATAAGATTAGTTAATAATAAAATCATTTAAAAATCTGTCGTCCAATCTGATGGGCAAAATGTACCTTATTGTTAAAGGTAAAAAGTGCTTTGATTACTAATGATGATAAACACTAAATAAAGAGGACTTTTTTTTTCTACTGTGGAATTTCTCTATTGTTTACTGACTTATAAATAATGTATTAAAATTCAGTTCCCATGGAAAAATATATTACAAACATTTTATTTCAATGTTGTTCCATTCTATTTCATACAGCAATTTTACTGCTGTAAGTAGGTGGGCCAAAAATGTCAGTGCCATCCTTCATACTAAAACTGAAAAAAAAGTTTTCTAGCTTCTGTATTTGTTAACTTGTTTAATTCTAAGCAGAAATCTGTCACTGACACTGAAGCTTGCAACAGTTGGCATGGTTACCTGAATTTGAGTATATAAAGTAATACAAGTATTATGAAAAATCAAACTTTCAGCTCTTTGATAATGGACTAAAGGAAATGAGCTAATTATAAATATTGAGTCATTCTTTTAAACAAGTTCATGATATGCATCTTATTTAATTAAGGGAGCATCTACTGAAGATGGTACATGACTATGCCAATTTATAAGGTTATGCGGAGGAAACTTGATTTAAATTAGTGACCTTAGGTTATGGATAAGGTCATTTTTAAAGATTTTTAAAAATTGTTGGTTTATTTACACTCCAGAATGTTGCTCATAGTATTCATCTATTTAAAATGTCTTATAAAATTAAATTATGATATAATGGATTTCACTGTGAAGTTTTCAGATATAATTTGTTTCTGTTGACTCTCCCCACATTTCCCTCCCCTGACAGTCTGTCTCAGATTGGTCCCTTCCTGTCTTACTAGGCCTCCTTCTGCTTTCATGACATATGCTTCTCATCAGTCTTTTTTCAGTCTTTTCTTCCTCTCTGCCAACCTTTTCTTTTTCACTTCCTGTGGTCCTCTGGGTAGAATGGGATGGGATCTAAAGCAGATTTACCTTGCATAGTTTCTGATGGGTAAGAATGTTGAAAACTTTTGGTAGGATACTTGTTCTAAGATGATTTATGGCTATTGTATTTTGTAAAAATAGGATTTAATTTATCTATTCTTTGAAAATCTCTTTTTTTTTTTTTTCGAGCTGGGGACCAACCTTAGGCCTTTGCGCTTGCTAGGCAAGCGCTGTACCACTGAGCTAAATCCCCAACCCTTTGAAAATCTCATACATGAATACAATGTATTTTGGTATATCATTACTCTTACTAAACACCCTTCCATTTTATTCCAGACTGTCCTATGTCCTTACTCAAAAATCATATTTTCATTTTCTTCCTTCCTTCCTTCCTTCCTTCCTTCCTTCCTTCCTTCCTTTGTTACCTCCCTCCCTCCCTTTTCTCTCTCTCTCTCTCTCTCTCTCTCTCTCATCTCTCTCATAATCTACTGTGTTCATTTAGTATTTGTGTTTTGTGTTTCATATATATATATATATGGTATAGGGTTGTCTATTTGAACATGGATAACTTTCCAGTGACCAAACACACAAATAGAAAAATGACTGCTCTTCACTCAGTAGCAATCAAGTGCCAGTAGCTCCTCAACTGGGAGTGCATCTTAATGAGTTCCTCCTGTATAAATGATGGGGTGTTGACTGGATTAATATTACAGGTCTTAGGTAAGCAACCACAGCTATCATGTACTTATGAGTAACAGAGTCCTGTCATGCCCAGAATGCACTATTTTGCAATACTGCTCCTTGACCTCAGGCTCTTACAATATCTCTGTCCCCTCTTTTTTGTTGTATAGAATCTTTAGGGTTTTAATAATAAATTCTAATTGTACTTAGATGAAAATTATAAGCACTGTGATTCACTGAAACTTTTCATGCTTGAAGCACTAACATAACTCTTTTTTACATAAAATATCTCAGGAAATGCACCTAATATGATTTTTAGGAGAAGAGTGTTGAAATACCTAGAAGTAATAACAATATTTTGAGCTCAGCAGTAGTTCAGAACCTACATTTTCAGTACTTCAGTGCATATCTCACTTGAGAGAATAAGTTGAAAAAAAATAGTCAGGAAATCAAAACGCAGAGAGAAAGAAAATATGAAAATGAGATAGTATTTTTGGTTAAGAGACTTCAAAGTGATTAGAATCTATCAGTAGAGAAAAGTGAGGTGGCACAATGCTATGAGATTTTGTAAAGAATGGTATATGATATTCTATACTGGGTAGTCTAGTATTTTCAAGTGAATTTTCTATAGAACAAGAACAGTAGCTTCCCAATGGTGTAAATGGTATAAATTCTTCCCTTAAAATTCATGTTGCATATAAATTATATAAAGCTTCTTCACAACAAGCTATATAATGGGGAGTGAAGAAAAAGCTCATGAAATAAGAGAAAAAACTTTACCAACTGCCTATCCAACCGAATATAAAAATCTAGATTATATAAAGAACTACAGAACTTAAACACCAAGAAAAATCAGGCATAATGAATGGATAGATAGTTGTGAAAATTTGAAATGAAAACATTATTCTATCATTTTCAGGTTTTAGCATTGAATCTTTAGACATGTGAGCTTTATTTGAATATGCATGGATATTAGGAAATTACTAAGGGAAGAGTGCAAGAATGAACAGGTATAAAGGTAAAAGAGGAATTATGGAACAGGAAGGGGTCAATTATAGTTGGGGGTGAAGGGAAAGCAGGGTATACAAGGGAAGCTAGATGGGATAAATATCACTAATATAGAAACCTAGTACTATAGAAGCTTCCTAAAAACACACACACACACACACACACACACACACACACACACACACACACACATGTCAAAATAATGGAGTTATCATATAAAAGGGCAACAGTGCCACCACTAGACACCACAGCATGACAAATCAAAAGCCTAGTTCCAGGAATGGGTTATTTCTTTTAGAGCTGTGGGCCAGTAAGGTTCCAAAGACTCCAACATTACAGACTCTCCCCAGTGTTCTCAGTTACCCTTCAGGACTTATCTATATGGCTGTATTGCTAATGAAACCATGTATTTGAGTCATTGAACATGGAGAAATGCTGTGGTCAGCACAGTTGTGGGCATTACAGAGACATGGAATGGAGGATTATGTCAGAGACAGAAGATTGTGGGTTGACATCACGAGCTTTGATTTTTTTCCCCACTGCTGTTTATATAGCGTTAAGCTAGCTAAAGATAAAACAGCAAAGCAGAGCTGTACCACCTACTTATCTGAAGCCACTTATCTTTCTCCTCAACATCCCTGGCGTCATCATTGTCTTCTTTTGCCCCAGATGGCATTCCTTCTAGGCTTTATCTCGTGTCTGTAGTTTTCTCCAGTAAGTCATGGGGCCACATGAGATCAGTGTTTGTGCCTAGGAAAGAACTGCAGACCATATGGACACTGACACTGCCCCATTTCTGATTTTGTAGTATCACAAGACACAAACAGCTCTTTCTTGGGCAATCAATCTTCTCCATCCAGTCTTTGGATGAAGAGGCAGCTAGATTGTTGTCTTGTTGTACCAACTCACAGTATTTACTAACCTGGATGGAATCCAGAAAAAGCCTGTAGCAGAAAGCACAGATGTGGAGCCTAGGATCCAAGTTATAAAGGGAACTAGATTCAGATCTTGGCTCTGTCTTTACATATAAAAAATGAGAGTTTGGATCAAAATTTCTTGGTTCATGTGATGTTTTTCTGTAGTCAGGGTAAAATTGAGAGAAACGAGTTTTTTTTTTTTTCTGAGCTTTTCTTTAATTTTAATTTACTGCTTACACAATCTTTTTTTATTGGATATATTTTTTACCTTTATGGGGTTTCCTGTCCATTTGCCCCCCCCCACTCCCTCCCCCTCCCCCATAAGGATGTTCCCCCCACACCCACTTACCACCCACAACATTCCCCTGCACTGGGAGTCCAATCTTGGCAGGACAAAGGACTTCCTCTTCCACTGGTGCCCAACAAGGCCTTCCTCTGCTACATATGCAGTTGATGCCCTGTATCCATGTATATAGTCTTTGGGTAGTGTTAGTCCCTGGAAGCTCTGGTTGATTGGCATTGTTGTTCATATGGGGTTGTAAGCCCCTTCAGCTTTCAATCCTTCCTCGAATTCCCTCAAAGGGGTTCCTGTTCTCAGCTCAGTGGTTTGTTGCTAGCATTGACCTCTGTATTTGACATGCTCTGGATGTGTCTCTCAGGAGAGATCTGTATCCAGTTCCTGTCAGCATGCACTTCTTAGCTTTATCAATCTTATCTAGTTTTGGTAGCTGTATATGTGGGGCAGGCTCTCAATGGCCATTCCTTCAGTCTCTGCTCTAAACTTTTTCTCCATATCCCCTCCTATGGATATTTCTGTTCCCCCTTTTAGGAAGGACTGAAGCATCTGCATTTTGGTCATCCTTCTTCTTGAGCGTCATGTGGTCTGTGAATTGCATCTTTGGTAATTTGAGCATTTGGGCTAATATCCACTTATCAATGAGTGCATATACCATGTGTTTTTCTGTGATTGAGTTACCACACACAGGGTGATATTTTCTAGTTCCATCCATTTGCCTATGAATTTCATGAAGTCATTTTTTTTGATAGCTGAGTAGTACTCCATTGTGTAGATGTACCACATTTTCTGAATCCATTCCCCTGTTGAAGGACATTTGGGTTCTTTCCAGCTTCTGGCTATTATAAATAAGGCTGCTATGAACATAGTGGAGCACGTGTCTTTGTTGTATGTTGGAGCATCATTGGGATATATGCCCAGGAGATGTATAGGTGGATCCTCAGGCAGTGGAATACCCAATTTTCTGAGGAACCTCCAGACTGATTTCCAGAATGGTTGTACCAGTCTGCAATCCCACCAACAATGGAGGAGTGTTCCTCTTTCTCCACATCCTCACCAGCATCTGCTGTCACCTGAGATTTTTTTATCTTGCCATTCTCACTGGTGTGTGGTGGAACATCAAGGTTTTTTGATTTGCATTTCCCTGATGACTAAGGATGTTGATCATTTCTTTAGGTACTTCTCAGCTATTCAATATTCCTCAGCTGTGAATTCTTTGTTTAGCTCTGTACCCCATTTTAATAGGGTTATTTGGCTCTCTGGAGTCTGACTTTGTGAGTTCTTTGTATATTTTGGATATTAGTCCTCTATCAGTTGTAGGAATGGTAAAGATCTTTTCCCAATCTGTTGGTTGCCATTTTGTCCTAATGACAGTGTCCTCTGCCTTACAGAAGATTTTCAATTTTATAAGGTTCCATTTGTAGATTCTTGATTTTAGAGCATAAGCCACTGGATGGTTTTAGCTCCTTTGTCAAAGATCAATTAGCTATAGATGTATGAGTTCATTTCTGGGTCTTCAATTCTATTCCACTGATCTATCTGTCTGTCTCTGTACCAATACCATACAGTTTTTATCACTGTTGCTCTATAAAACTGCTTGAGGTCAAGGATGATGATTTCCCCCAGAAGTTCTTTCATTGTTGAGGATAATTTTTGCTATCTTGGGTTTTTTTGTTATTCCAAATGAATTTTCAAATTGCTCTTTCTCTATGAAGAATCGAGTTGGAATTTTGATGGGGATTGCATTGAATCTGTAGATTGCTTTTGGCAAAATGGCCATTTTTACTATATTAATCCTGCCAATTCATGAGCATTGGAGATCTTACCATCCTCTGAGATCTTCTTCAATTTCTTGCTTCAGAGACTTGAAGTTCTTGTCATACAGATCTTTCACTTGCTTGGTTAGAGTCACACCAAGATATTTTATGTTATTTGGGAATATTGTGAAGGGTGGTATTTCCTTAATTTCTTTCTCAGCCTATTTATCCTTTGAGTAGAGGAATGCTACTGATTTGTTTCAGTTAACTTTATACCTGGACACTTTGCTGAAGTTGTTTATCAGGTGTAGTAGTTCTCTGGTGGAACTTTTGGGATCACTTAAATATACTATCATATCATCTGCAAATAGTGATATTTTAACTTCTTCCTTTCCAATTTGTATCCCTTTGACCTCATTTATTGTCTGATTGTAGTGGCTAGGACTTTCAAGCACTATATTGAATAAGGAGAGAGACAGAGAGAGAGAGAGAGAGAGAGAGAGAGAGAGAGAGAGAGAGAGAGAGAGAGAAAGCTTTGTCTGAGCCCTGATTTTAGAGGGATTGCTTCAAGTTTATCTCCATTTAGTTTGATGTTAGCTACTGGTTTGCTGTTTATGGCTTTTACTATGTTTAGGTACGAGCCTTGAATTCCTGGCCTTTCCAGGACTTTTATCATGAAGGGGTGTTGAATTTTGTCAAATGCTTTCTCAGCATCTAATGAAATGGTCATGTGGTTCTTATCTTTGAATTTGTTTATATGGTGGATTACATTGATGGATTTTCATATATTAAACTCTACCTGCATCCCTGGGATGAAGCCTACTTGATTATGATGGATGATTGTTTGATGTGTTCTTAGATTTGGTTTGCCAGAATTTTATTGAGTATTTTTGCATCGATATTCCTAAGGGAAATTGGTCTGAAGTTCTCTTTGTTTGTTGGGTCTTTGTGTGGTTTAGGTATAAGAGTAATTGTGGCTTCATAGATGAATTTGGTAGTGCTCCATCTATTTCTATTTTGCAGAATATTTTGGACAGTATTGGTATGAGGTCTTCTATGAAGGTCTATTAGAATTCTGCCTTAAACCCTTCTGACCCTGGGCTCTTTTTGTTTGGGAGACTTTTAATAACTGCTTCTATTTCTTTAGGTGTTATGGGTTTGTTTAGATGGTTTATCTGTTCTTAAGTTTGATACCTAGAATTGGTCTAGAAAATTGTCCATTTCCTCCAGATTTTCCATTTTTATTGAACATAGGCTTTTGTAATAGGATCTGATGATTTTTTTAATTTCTTCTGATTCTGTAGTTATGTCTCCCTTTTCATTTCTGATTTTGTTAATTTGTACACACTCTCTGTGTTCTCTGGTTAGTCTGGCTAAGGGTTTATCTATCTTGTTAATTTTCTCAAAGAACCAGCTTTTGGGTTTATCAAATCTTTGTATAGTCCTTTTTGTTTCTACTCGGTTGATTTCAGCCCTGAGTTTGATTATTTCCTGTCTTTTTTTTTCTTTTTGTTCTAGAGCTTTTAGGTGTGCTGTCAAGCTGCTGATGTATGCTCTCTCCTATTTCTTTTTGCAGATACTCAGAGTCATGAGTTTTCCTCGTAGCACTGCTTTCATTGTGTCCCACAAGTTTGGGTATGTTGTATCTTTGTTTTCATTAAATTCTAAGAAGTCTTTAATTTCTTTCTTTATTCCTTCCTTGGCGAAATTGTCATTGAGCATTGTTCAACTTTCATGTATAAGTGGACGTTCTCTTGCTATTGTTGTTATTGAAGACCAGACTTAGTTTGTGGTGATCTGATAGTATGCATGGGATTATTTCTATTTTCCTATATCTGTTGAGGCCTGTTTTGTGACAAATTACCTGGTCAGTTTTGCAGAATGTACCGTGAAGTGCTGAGAAAAAAAGCCTATACTTGTTTTAAGATTGAATGTTCTATAAATATCTATTAAGTACATTTGTTTCATAACTTTTGTTAGTTTCTTTATATCTCTATTTAATTTCTGTTTCCATGATCTGTCCATTGATGAGAGTGGGGTGTTCAACTCTCCTACTATTGTTGTGTTAGATGCAATCTATGATTTGAGTTTTAGTAAGGTTTCCTTTATAAATGTAGGTGCCCTCACATTTGGAGCATAGAATTTTAGGATGGAGATGTCATCTTGGTGCATTTTTCCTGTGATGAATATGAAGTGTCCTTCCTTACCTTTTTTGATGACTTTTAGTTGAAAATTGATTTTATTTGATATTAGAATGGCTACTCCAGCTTGCTTCTTCCGACCATTTGCTTGGAAAGTTGTTTTCCAGCCTTTTACTCTGAGGTAGTGTTTGTCTTTGTCTCTGATTTGTGTTTCCTGTATATTGCAAAATGCTGGGTCCTCTTTATGTATCCAGTATGTTAGTCTATTTCTTTTTATTGGGAAATTTAGTTTATTGATGTTGAGAGATATTAAGCAATGTTGATTGTTGCTTCCTGTTATTTTTGTATTTTGAGGTGGAATTATGTTTGTGCTGCCTCTTCTTTTGGTTTTCTTGCTAGGAGATTACTTTCCTGCTCTTTCTGTGGGGTATTTTACCTCCTTGTGTTGAAATTTTCCATCTCTTATCCTTCGTAGGGCTAGATTTGTAGAAAGATATTGTGTAAATTTGGTTTTGTCATGGAATATCTTGGTTTCTCCATCTATGTTAATTGAGAGTTTTGCTGGATACAGTAACCTGGGCTGGCATTTGTTTTCTCTTATGGTCTGTATGACATCTGTCCAGGATTATCTGGCTTTCATAGGCTCTGGTGAGAAGTCTGGTGTAATTCTTGAAGGTCTGCCTTCATATGTCACTTGACCTTTTTCCCTTACTGCTTTTAATATCCTTTCTTTGTTTTGTGCATTTGGTGTTTTGACTATTATGTGATGGTAGGAATTTCTCTTCTGTTCCTACCTATTTGTAGTTCTGTAGGCTTCTTGTATGTTTATGGCCATCCCTTTCTTTAGGTTAGGGAAGTTTTCTTCTATGATTTTGTTGAAGATATTTACTGGCCCTTTAGCTGGGAGTCTTCACTCTCTTCTATACCTATCATCCTTAGGTTTGATCTTTTCGTTGTGCCTGGATTTCCTGGATGTTTTGGACTGGGAGCTTTTTGTGTTTTACATTATCTTTGATGTTTGTGGCGATGTTTTCTATGGTATCTTCTGTCCCTGAGATTCTCTCCTTTTTTCTTCTATCTCTTGTATTCTTTTGGTGATGCTTGCATCTATGACTCCTGATCTCTTCCCTATGTTTTCTATCTCCAGGGTTGTCTCCTTTTGTGCTTTCTTTGTTGTTTCTACTTCCATTTTTAAATCCTGGATGGTTTTGTTCATTTCCTTTACCTCTTTAGTTGTGTCTTCCTATAATTCTTTCAGGGATTTTATTGTTTCCTCTTTAAGGGCTTCTATTTATTTACTTGTGTTGTCTTGTGTTTCTTTAAGGGAGTTATTTATGTCCTTCCTAAAGTCCTCCATCATCATCATCATCATAAAATGTGATTTTCAATCAACATCTTGCTTTTCCAGTGTGTTTTGATATCCAGTATTTGCTTTGGTGGGAGAACTGGGCTCTGATGATGTCAAGTAGTATTCGTTTCTGTTGCTTAGGTTCCTGTGCTCGCCTCACCATCAATTTGTCTCTGTTGTTAGCTTCTCTTGCTGTTTCTGACAGTGGCTTGGCCCTCCTATAAGCCTGTGTGTCAGCGTGCCTGCAGTCCTGTTTTCCTGTTTTCTTTCAGTTCTTTCTGTGAACAGAGTGCTCTGCTCTCAGGTGTGTAGGTGCTCCTCGTGACTGTGTTTCAGATCTTGATGCAGGCAGGAATCAGAAAGGTCCTGCCCCTTGCTGCTCCTAGGTCCCTGGGCCCAGGGGCCACAGGTCTCCCTAGGCAATTCCCTCTTAGTTTGGGAATGTGGGCAGAGAGTAGTCTCCTCTGATTTCTCAGGAGTGGCCACATTTCTGTGGTCTAGCTCTCTCCTGACAGGATTTTGGAGAAACAGTTTTTATGTTTAAAGGATGTTTTCTTGGCAAGTTACTCTTGAATCATTTAATTCTTTATTCCTCTTTTTTGTTTATGTATTTGAGTTTTGCTAACAAATGAACTATAAAAAATGTCATGGGCCTCATAGCATTTTTTAAAGTTGACAAAAGGAGATGAAAGTTTTAGGTACAGCTGCAGGATCTTGGTCTATTTTACTCTATATGGAAACACTCCTCATAGACAAGTTAATATGTACAGCAAGCAATTTGAGCAGAATCATGTATTTTGAGCCGTAAGAAATATAGAGCCTGAAAAATTATCTATGTAAACATGAACAATTTTAAAACAACCAAAATGTAATTTATTGAGACAGTGTCTTTGAACATTTTAATTATTTTTGAAAAAGATTTCTTATCCAGTATTTATAACTGTTATCAAGGCAGGGTTAGATTAATAACTTGTGAGAACTTTATTAAAGTAGAGTAAGTCTAACATGAATATGATAAACTTTGAACTTTGAAATTTTAATATCATATGTATTATGTTTAAATCTCATATTTCATATACCTTAAATCACTAACTAACAACCTCACATCTTTTTTTTTTTTTTTTAGGTCTGTTTTATTGTGTTTGAAAAGAGTCTGCCTTAAGTATACAGATGAAGCTGAGTGCTATGTGACATGAATGCCCGCACTTGACAGACACTACGTTGAAGTTTATTAAGTCAGTGAACCATACTTTACTGATTGTCTTCTACAGAACACCAGTGGCTCTAAAGATTTAACACTTTCCTATTATACTATAAAAGCGTTCTAAATTTAGCCCACCTAGAAATAGATGCAAATCTCATAAGCTAGTGCAATTACTGACATTTTGTAACTACAATTATAGCAATATTTAGTGCTTGGAGTTGGAAACGACAACCTCACATCTTGTGAAAACATTCTGTCTTTCTCTTCAATTCTGGAAATATGTAGCCATTTTTATTACAACTTACATGAACTTTTTACCTTTTATTTCTGTTTGGAAACATTCAATCATTTTAACTTTTCTTACAACTTATATAGATCTTTTTCTTTTCCAACAGAAAGTATCCATTTATTTTAATTATATATATAGATGCTTTTTATTAAAAATCTTGTCCTTTTTGCATAATTTATTTTTATTCACTTTATATCCCAATCACAGCCCCCTCCCTCCTCCCCTCCTAGTCCTGCCCTTACAAAACCCTATCTTCA
Organism: Rattus rattus; assembly: GCF_011064425.1. Taxonomy (NCBI): domain Eukaryota; kingdom Metazoa; phylum Chordata; class Mammalia; order Rodentia; family Muridae; genus Rattus; species Rattus rattus. The sequence goes on from NC_046172.1 coordinate 63,593,848, forward strand.
TTTCACCCTCCCATTCTCCTCAGAAATGGAGAAATCCCCTTGAATATCATACCACCCTGGGAGATCTAGTTCCAAGAGAACTAAGCCAGTCATCTCCCACTTAGGCCCAACCATCTTCCACTTAGGCCCAACCAGGCAGTCCAGGTAGAAGAAGGTGATTCAATGCAAGCAACAGAGTCGGGGATAACCCCCACTCTGTTAGGGGACCCGCGTGAAGACTATGTTGCACATCTGCTATAAATATATAGGGTTCTTAGGTCCAGCTCCTGCATGCTGTTTGGTTGGTGGTTCAGTCTATGTGAGCCCTCATGCGCCCAGGTTATTTGACTCTGTAGTTCTTCTTGTGGTGTTCTTGACACCCATGTCTTACATATTTTTATCCCTTACTCTTACACAAGACTCCCTGAGCTCCAGTTGAGGTTTGGCTGTGGGTCTCTGAATCTGTTTCTATCTACTTCTGGACGAAGCATATCAGGAGACAGTTATGCTAAGTTCCTCTCTGCAAGCAGAGCAGAGTATCATTAATAGTGTTAGGAGATAGGTCTCAAGTTGAGACAGTCATTGTAAAATTCCATATTTACCCTTGCACATCTTGTAGGTGGGAAAGATTTTGGGTTGAAGGTTTTATGGATGAGTCTGTGTCCCCCTCCTTCCACTACAGGAGGTATCCATGTCAGTCTCTGTATCCCCCACTGGTAGGAATCTTAGCTAGCATCACCCCAAACATTCCCCATCCCAGGTCTCCTGCTAGTCACAGAGATACCCCGCACAATGTCCATTCTCATGCCCAACTCTCACCCACGCCTGATCACCAATCCCAATAACCCACCTTACCCCCTCTCCCACCCAGTTCTCTATCCCCATCCACCTCTGATGACTATTGATTGACAGTCACACTTCCTTCCTTGGGCCTCTTTATTACTCAGTTTCTTTGAGGCTATGGATTATAGCATGGATATCCTATATTTTATGGTTAATGTGTCCACTTGTAAGCGAGTATATACTACATGTATCTTTCTGGGTCTGGGTTACCACATTCAGACAATATTTTCTAGTTCCATCCATTTGCCTGCAAAATTCATGGTTATAGATGTCTGTTAGGTCCAATTGATTCATATTGTTTGTAATTTTAGTAATTTCTCTGTTTAGTTTTTGTCTGAGTGACCTGTTGATTTTAAAAATGGTGTGTAGAAGTCTCCTCCTACTAAGGTGTGGGTTTTGATATGTGAATTAATCTTTAGCAATGTTTCTTTTACAAATATAGGTGCACTTGTTTAGGGGCATAGATGTTCAGAATTGAGATACCATCTTAGTAGATTTTCCTTTGATGAGTATGAAGTGTCCTTTCCTGTCTCTTTTGATGAATTTTAGTTGAAAGTGTATTTTATTAAATATTAGAATGGCTATTCGAGCTTTCTTCTAGGGTCCATTTGTTTGGAAACCTTTTTTCTAGCCGTTTTCTCTGAGGTGATGTCTACCTTTATGGTTGAGGTGTGTTTGTTTCTTGTATGTAGCAGTATGGTAGATCCTGTTTTCACATACATTCTGTTAGCATGTGTCTTTTTATTGGGAGAATTGAGTGCATTGATATTGAGAAATATTAATGATCAGTGATTGTTATTTGTGTTATTTTGATGTTCAAAGGTGGGGAGAGAGAGAGAGAGAGAGAGAGAGAGAGAGAGAGAGAGAGAGGGGAGCCTTAAAGGAGAGAGAGAGAGAGAGAGAGAGAGAGAGGTGCGTCAAGGGAGCGAGAGAGAGAAAGAGAGAGACTCTCTTGTTTTAGCTGGTTTGAAGTTACTTATTTCCTATGCTTTCTTTTTTAATTTTATTTAATCATTTTTTACAGTCCAGATTTATCCCTCCTGGTCCACCCTCTGACTGTCCCACATCTCATACTTCTCCTCCCCATCTCCAAAAGGATGTCTTCATTCCTTACCTTGCACCCCCCCAACCCACCAGATCTCTCTACTACTCAGGGTTCTGAGGGTCTCTTAAGGGTTAGGTGCATCTTCTCTGACTGAGTCCAGACCTAGTAGTCCTCTGCTGTATATGTGTTTTGGGCCTCATATCAGCAATATATGTTGCATCTGTTGTTCCTGTTCTTTTCCCTATGTTTTCCATCTCCATGATTCCCTCAGTTTGTATTTTCTTTATTGATTTTATTTCCACTTCAGTGTATTGCACGGTTTTATTTATTTCCTTTACCTGTTTAATTATATTTTTGTGTGTATGTTAAAGGTATTTATTTGCTTCCTTTTAAAAGACATCTACATGTTTGGTTGTATTTTCCTGTAATTCTTTGAGGGATTTCTTCATTTGCTTTTTAAACTTCTCATCACATTTAGAAGTTTAGATTTAACATAATTTTCCTTTTGTTGGTTGCCTTAGGATGTCCAAGGCTTGCTGTTATAGGGTAGCAGTGCTCTGAAAGGGTCACATTGCCCTGTCTTTCATTGATTGTATTATTTGAGGGCTTTTAGCTATCTGGATGGATTTGGTCCCTAGATGTTTCTGTTGTAGTATGTATCGGAACAGGAGTTAACCTGTTTGTGGCAGACCTCTGATTGGGTATTCTTGGGTTGTATGGTTCTGTACCTGCAGGCCTGTATTGTATAGGACCTACAGGTCATTTTGGTTTATGTTCTGCATGCAGTTGTAGTGCAGGTGGGCAGATAGATGGTGGGAGAATGGAGTCCACCTGGGCTAGTAGGCTGCTCAGTGCAGCTTGGTCGACATAGAGAACTCAGAAAGCAGGGAAGGTAGGAAGAAGAGTGGTGGGAGAATATATGAAGAGCAGGTATATCAGATTGCTCAGGGCAGCTTGTCTAGCCCTAGAACACTCAGTGAGCTAGGAAGATGGGTGGGGTAAGAAAGCTTGCCTGTATGTTTCAGGATCCTCAGGTCTGATGAAGGAGGGTAGAAAGGTGGGGGTGAGGAAGTGAGAGTCCAGAGAAATTAGCAAGCAGCTTAGGCCAGCTTGGCATGCCCCAGAGGACTCAGTGAGCAGGGAGGTTGGGGAGGAAAGAACTCTAACCTGTGTGGGTTAGGCTGCACTGTTCTGATGAAGTTGGGCAAAGAGTTGGGGGGCAAATTGAGGTCCAGAGGGGAGAGCAGGCTGCTTAGTGCAGCTTGTCATACCCCAGAGCAGTGTGTCTGATTTTATGTTGAGGTCTTTGATCCACTTAGACTTGTGTATTGTACAGGATACTAGATGTGGGTCTATTTGCATTCTTCTACATGCAAACATTCAGTTAGATCAGCACCATTTGTTGAAGATGCTTCTTTTTTTCCATTTTATAGTTTTGGCTTCTTTGTCAAATAGCCAGTGACCATAGGTGTGAGGCTTTAATTCTGGGTCTTCACTTCTATTTCATTGATCAACCTGTCTGTTTTTATGCCAATACCACACAGTTTTTACTATTATTGCTCTGTAATATATCTTGAAATCAGGGATAGTCCAGACGTTCTTTTATGGTACAGGATTGCTTTTGCTATCATGAGGGTTTTTTTTTCCATATGAAGTTGAGAATTGCTTTTTCAAGGTCTGTAAAGAATTGGGTTGGAATTTTTATGGAATTGCACTGATTCTGTAGATTGCTTTGGATAAGGTGGCCATTTTCACTATGTTAATACTACCAATCCATGAGCATGAGAGATCGTTCTATCTTCTGATATCTTCCTCAATTTCTTTCTTGAAAGACTTGAAGTTCATGGCATATAAGTCTTTCACTTGCTTGGTTAGAATTATACCAAGATACTTTATATTATTTGTACCTGTTATGAAGGGTGTTATTTCCTAATTTCCCTCTCACCCCATTTATCATTTGTATGAAAAGGGGCTACTGATTTTTTTTGTTGTTGTTGTTCTTTTTTTCGGAGCTGGGGACCGAACCCACTGATTTTTTTTGAGTTAATTTTATCGCCAGCTACTTTTGCTGAAGTTGTTTTATCAGCTTTACGAGGTCTATGGGAGAATTTTGAGGGTTATTCATGTATATTATCATATCATGTGCAATACTGGTACTTGGACTTCTTCTTTTCCAATTATCTGCCCTTGACCTCCTTTTGTTGTCTTACTGCTCTAAATAGAATTTCAAGTACTACATTTAATACATAGGGAGAGAGCGGGCAGCCTTTTCTTGTCCATGATTTTAGTGGAATTGCTTTATATTTCTCTCAGTTCAGTTTAATGTTTGCTACTCACTTGCTGTATATTGCTTTGATTATGTTTAGGTATGTTCTTTGTATCCCTGACCTCTCTAAGACATTTAACTTGTTGGATTTTGTCAGAAGGGTTTTCAGCATCTAATGAAATGATCCTGTGCTTTTCTTTTTCTTTCTAGTTTGTTCATATGATCGATTAAGTTAATGGATTATCTTATATTAAATATCCCTGCATCACTGGGAAGAAACTTACTGGACCATAGTGGATGGTGTCTTTTATGTGCCCTTGGATGCAGTTTGTGAATATTTTATTGAGTATTTTTGTATAATGTTCATAAGGGAAAATTTGTTGAGTCTTTAATGTGGTTTAGGTATCCACGTTTCTGTGGCTTCCTAGAATGAGTTTGGGTTCATTCTATGTTACTTCTGTTTCTATTTTATGGAATACTTTGAGGAGTGTTGGTGTTAGATCTTCTTTGAATGTCTGGTAGAATTCTGAGCTAAAATCATCTGGCCCGCAGCTTTTTTTTTCTTTTCCTTTTTTTCTTTTGGTTTGGATACTTTTAATGAATGCTTCTATTTCCTTAGGTTTTATAGAACTATTTAAACATTATACATGATCCTTATTTAGCTTTGATAAATGGTATCTATCTAGAAAATCATCCATTTCCTTTAGATGTTTTAATTTTGTAGAGTACTGACTTTTGAAGTAAGAACTAACGATTTTTTAAATTTCATCAATGTCTGTTCTGTCTCCATTTTTATTTCTAATTTTGTTAATTTGGGTACTGTCTGCTTTTTAGTTAGTTCGCCTAAGGGTTTGTCTATCTTGTTGATTTTCTCAAAGAACCAGCTTTGGTTTTATTGATTCTTTCTGCTATTCTTTTTGTTCCTAATAGATTGATTTCAATCCTGAGTTTGATTATTTCTTGTTGTCTACTCTTCTTGGGTATGTTTGTGTCTTTTTGTTCTAGAGCTTTCAGGTATGATGTTAATTTGCTAGTGTAGGATCTCTTCAATTTCTCTATGAAGGCCCATAGTGCTATAAATCTTCCTCTTAGCACTGCTCCCATGGTGTCCCATAAGATTGTGTATGTTGTCCCTTATTTTCATTGAATACTAGAAAAGTCTTTAACTTTATTCCTTATTTCTTTCAGACCCAGTTATCAACAGGTAGAGAGTGGTTCAGTTTCCATGATTTTGTGGGCTTTCTGTTGTTTCTTTTGTTGTTGAAGTCCAAAGCCAGCTTTGATCCATGGTAGGCTGATAAGAGATGAGGAGTTATTTCAGTCATTTATATATATTGAGGCTTACTTTGTTACTGACTGTATGTTCAGTTTTGGAGAAGGTTCCATGAGGTATATTCTTCTGTGTTTTGGTGAAATGCTCTGTAGATATTTAGGTCCATTTGGTTCATAACATCTATTATTTTAATTATTTCTCTATTTACTTTCTGTCTCAATACCTTGTCCATTGGTGAGGGTTGGGTTCTGAAGTCTCCCATTATTAATGTGTGGGGTTTGATGTGTGGTTTACAGTTTAGTAAATTTTTTATGAATGTGGATGCTCCTGAATTTGGGGCATATATGCTCAGAATTAAGATGTCATCTTGGATTTTTCCTTTCATAATTATGAAGTTTCCTTTCCTATCTCTTGAATAATTTTGGTTGAAAGCCATCTTATTAGATATGAGAGTGCCTACTCCAGTATCCTTCTTGGAACAGTTTCTGTGGAAAACTTTTTTCCAGCCCTTTACTCTTTGTTGCTAACATTTGTTTCATGTATTCTGCAGAATGATGGTTCCTATTTATATTCATTCTGTTAGGCTGTGCCTTTTTATTAGTAATTTGTGTCCACTGACATTGAGAGATATTAATAACCAATGATTATAGATTCCTGTTATTTTCATGTTGTTTGTGTTAGTGTCTGTGTGTGTGTTCACACATGTGTGTGTGTGTGTGTGTATATATATGTGTGTGTGTGTGTGTGTGTGTGTGTGTGTGTGTATAAGTATATATTTTTGTCTGATTTCATTATTTTGTTTTTGCTCCTGTGGAATTATTGTTGACCTCCTTGTTCAACTACACCTTGGTCAACTACACACAAGAAAACACAAGAAATAAATAATTCCTTCTAGTATTTTCTGTAGGGCTAGGTTTTTGAATGGATGTTTACATTTTGATTATTCTTGAAATATTTGGTTTTCTCCATCTATGGTGATTGATGAATTTTTTTCTGGGTATTGTAGTATAGGTTGAAATCTGTGGTTTCTTACACCCTGTACGATATCTGTCCAGGCTCTTCCGTCCTTTAGAGTCTTTGTTGAGGGGTCAGGTAAAATTCTGATAGATCTCTTCGGTTTACCTTGTCAGAGTCCAGCTGTTTAGGATATTGTCACCAGAACTGTCATTTTGGAGGCATGCTTCAGAGCTATTACCTTTCATATCCTTTTTGTCTTATGAAAATGGGAAGGCCTGATTTTAGATTTGAAACAGAGGCCTAACCATAATTGATATTTTCATATGTCAAGGAAATAAGGTTGGAGCAATCTCATTGCTATCTGTCTTTTTATATTTTGTTGTATATGGTTTACAAAGTCTCTCAAAGGTTTTATCTGTTGGTGCAAGGAGACCCTGAGTGTGGTTTGAAGTTTGAAGTCATTTAAAAATAATTAATAATAATAAAGAAAGAAAGAATGCCTATTTAGTCCTTCATTAACATATGGGGAAGTTCCATTGACATGTTTATTAACTAATTTACCACTGGCATGTAATTGAGCCTCAGATTTGAAGTTTTCATATTTAAGAGACTCGGGTAATTAAAATTTCTTTTAAAGCTCTCAAACTTATACCATCATCAAGCAACACATCCACCCTTTGCAGCCAAAGTTATAGCAAAGCTGGAATATTTTTAAGGAAAAAGAAGACTGCATCACACAAGCAACCTATGTAGAGGACTTGGAGGAAGTCAGCTTGGTACTGTAGCAGCAGGTAGCAAAACTGATGAATTGTCTGATGAAGAAAGGGCTTGGGACAAAGAGAATTCCCATGATTTGTACATGTATGGTGTGTCCAGAGACAGAAGTTTACAAATTTGGTATAAGTGAAACAGCTGGGCTCTAGACACTTCTGGGAATCTGTTTTAAGCCTTTCATTAGAACAGCTTTTGGGGGGCATTACTCTGGACTTTGAAAGTAATTCTAAACAATAAAAGAACTTCTAGGGGATTCATCATCCCTGACCTCAAGCTGTTTTACAGAGCAATAATGATAAAAACTGTATGGTATTGGTATAGAGACAGGCAGATAGACCAATGGAATAGAATTGAAGACCCAGAAATGAACCCACACACCTATGGTCACTTGATTTTTGACAAAGGAGCCAAATCCATCCAATGGAAAAAAGATAGCATTTTCAGCAAATGGTGCTGGTTCAACTGCAGGACAGTATGTAGAAGAATGCAGATCGATCCATGCTTATCACCCTGTACAAAGCTTAAGTCCAAGTGGATCAAGGACCTCCATATCAAACCAGATACACTCAAACTAATAGAAGAAAAAGTGGGGAAGCATCTTGAACAGATTGGCACTTGAGAAAATTTCCTGAACAAAACACCAATGGCTTATGCTCTAGAATCAAGAATCAACAAATGGGACCTCATAAAACTGCAAAGCTTCTGTAAGACAAAGGATACTGTCATTAGGACAAAACAGCAATCAACAGATTGGGAAAAGATCTTTACCAATCCTACAACAGATAGAGGCCTTATATCCAAAATATATAAAGAACTCAAGAAGGTAGACTCCAGAGAGTCAAATAACCATATTAAAAATGGGGCACAGATGTAAACAAAAATTTACAACAGAAGAATCTCAAATGGCCAGCGAGCACTTAAAGAAATGCTCAACATCCTTAGTTATCAGGGAAATGCAAATCAAAACAACCCTGAGATTTTACCTCAAACCAATCAGAATAGCTAAGATCAAAAACTCAGGTGACAACATATGCTGGCAAGGATATAGAGAAATAGGAATATTCCTCCATTGTTGGTGGAATTGCAAACTGGTACAACCACTCTGGAAAACAATCTGGCAGTTCCTCAGAAAACTAGAAATAGTTCTATCTGAAGACCCAGCTATATTGCTCCTGGGCATATACCCAGAAGAATCTCCATTATACCACAAGTACATGTGCCTATCATGTTCATAGCATCCTCATTATTAATAGCCAGAAGCTGGAAACAACCCAGATGTCCCTCAACTGAAGAGTAGATACAGAAAATGTGGTACATTTATACAATGGAGTACTTACTATTCAGCTATTAAAAACGAGGAAATCATGAATGTTGCTGGCAAATGGATGGAACTAGAAAATATAATCTTGAAAGAGGTTACCCTGACGCAAAAGGATATGCATGGTATGTACTCACTAATGAATAGAAATTAGCCAAAAAATACAGAATACCTAGGATATAACCCACAGACCATAAGAAGTGTAACAAGCAGAGAGTCCTAAGCAAGGATGTTTCAATCCCTCTGAGAAGAGGGTAGAAAATAACCACCAGAGGCAGAGGGAGAGAGGTATGTGGGTGGGAGAGGGGAGGGGAAGGGGAAAAGGGAACAGGATTCGGTATGGGATGATCTTGGATATTTTTAAATTATTTTATAAAATAATTTTATAGTAATATATTTTTCTTTCTGGTTTGAGTGTGATGTTACCAGTGAGGAGGAAGTAGAGATAAAGGAAGATGCCAAGGTTCCCAGTCTCAAGGAGAAGTTGGAGGAGCCGGTTTTAGAGTTCAGGCCTCCCAGAGGATCCATCACCCAGCCACTGAAGAAACTCAAAATCAATGTCTTTAAGGTCCACAAGTGTGTCATGTGTGGCTTCACCACAGTGAACTTGAGGCAGTTCCATGAACACATCCCTCAGCACTAGTCAGACGGCTCCTCTTACCAGTGCCAAGTGCTACATGTCCCATGTCTCTCTGTCTGGACACCTCTTCATTGTGCACAAGCTGAAGGAGCCTCAGCCTGTTTCCAAGCAAAACTGGGCTGGGGAAGACAGCCAGCAAGATAATAAGCCCATCCCCGAGGATGAGGCCAAGTGTCAGAAAGGAAGCACAAAATGTGCACCAAGACTTTTGAAACAGAAACTGCCTTAAACACACCTGAGGACACATCGCATGGCCTTCATCAAATCCAAAAGCATGAGTTCAGGTGAAAAATAGCCACAGAACTTCCACAAGAACAACCCCTATTGACACAGGAATTGAAAACAAGGTGTTTTTTGTTACCAAAAGTTTGCAGTATAACAGAGTTAATAGTACAGTCTCGGCTGTCACAATAGACTCTCTGTCCTGTCCTCTCACCTCTGCAGATATATCCCTTCCCATAAATGTTAAGGCAGTATTTGAGCTTTTAAGAATTTGTATATATTTAAATGATGTCTTATACTCTTTGCTACATGTTTTTATCAGTATTTGGTGGAAAATGTTTTTAGGTGTGTGTGTGTGTGTGTGTGTGTGTGTGTGTGTGTGTGTGTGTGTGTGCTGTTTCTTTAAAACAGGAATTCTCAGTAACAGGGGCAGTACCTGAATTCAAACCAACCATTTTGTATGTTATGGATTTGAGTGAATTCAGTGAAAGTTATCATGTAAAAGCTATCATGCCTTTTTTTAGTGTTTTTAATTTATAGAACTCGCCACATAAATTGTAGGTAATTGTGGGTCTCAGAACACTAGTAACTTTTACGTGTCTTAGCACCACACTCAGCATGTCTGCTCCTAGTAACTAAGGGTTCCAAGGATGGCAACATCCAGGTGAGGGCGTGGCCTGAGTCATCCCAGGCTGCAGCATGGAAAGCAGCCTCTCTCCACAGTGGGTAAAAGAGGCCTGGAATCCAGTAGGGAGTGCAGACACCTTTAATCCCAACTGGGAGAATGAGAAAGAATGGATCCATAAAGGGGAGACAATGGAGCTGGCGATTTTTCTGGGTGAATTCACAAGGCTGACTTACAGGGCACAAGGGGGCAGGCTAGGAAAAGGCCAGCCTGTGGCCAAAGTTGAGTCATACTTAGGCCTGTAGCTCTCTATGTCAGAGTTTGTCATGGAACTCACTAACTATTCTTGAACACATACTATCAAGGGTATGAGTATTTCTCTGGCTCTTGAGAGGAACAAAAATGCATGGTTGGCTTAACTCTTTGCTGTCTACATAGTTGATGTTTCATTTTCTGGATGCTACTGTCTGATGTTCTGGTACTTAGTGTTGGAATCCACAGCCTCACCACTGACCTAGCAATGCAGCAGCCTGTACTCTGCAACTGGTCACAGATGAGCCACTGGGCTTCTGGATTCGTTTCAGCACCCTCTCATGGCCACTTGACCGGAGCACTGTCAAGGTGCTCTTTGTCACATTCCTGTGTAGTTCTCTAACAAAGCTATATATTTTGGTTATTGTTTTATGTTTCCTACTGCATTTTATATCTTGTATTTATTGCCCAATATGTTTTGTACTCTTTTTGTTTTTGTTTTCCTAAACAAAGAAATCATTTTCGATATAAAATACTTGCATGTTAGACTGTAGTTCCTTGAAAGGTCTTGCTATCAGGTGTGCAGGCTACACCATTGTGACTGTATCCAACCCATTTCACATGTAAATAAATAAGGAAAATCTGGCTCTTGAGCTTCTTCAAGAGAGTTATTTTGAGTCTCTGACATCATAAAATTTGGGGAGTGATTCTTTGGAGGACAGGCTGAAGAATATTGCAGACTTTTTTCCATCTGAAGAATGGCTTTTCATTTTGATCAGCAGCCAACTTGATACTCTGCCACTTCCTGTTGACTACTTTGGTAAAATCCAAGGGTATGAAATGTTCCTCAGCTTGAAGTGTAAGTGTCTGTACAGCTTACGGTTGAGGAAGCTGCGCTCAGGTTCAGCTCTTCATCTGATCCCTCATTGCTGCTTAGTGGCTTTGCATATTAGAACCCAAATATTTTGCTCTCAATCTAGTACTCACTCTTTGTAGTTATGTATATATTGACAAATATTCATTTATCCAACAAATAAGTTTACATGCACAATAAAAATGTTTTATAAAATAATTTTATAAAAATTTAATATATTTCTTTTCAATCTTGGTTACTTTTTTTATAAAATTATTTTCTTTATTTACATTCCAGCCATTGCCCCTCCTCCCATTCTCTTCTCCCATAGTTACTCATCCAATTCCACCTCCTCCTTGCCTCCAAGAAGGGGCTCCCCTCCAGGCCTCCCCCTTCCCTGGGGCCTCAAGTCTCTAGAGGATTGAGCACATTTCTCACTGAGGCCAGATCAGAAAGACTTCTATTGTATATGTGCCAGAGGCCTTGGACTAGCCTGTATATGCTCCTGGTTGATGGCTCCAATCTCTGAGATCCTTAGGTCTGGTTTATTTGAGACTGCTGGTCTTCCTATGGGATCGCCCTCCCCTTCAACTTCTTTTCAATCCTTCCCTAATTTAACCACAGGGCCCCTGGGCTCAGTCCAATGGTTGGGTGTAAATATCTGCATCTGTCTCAGTCAGCTGTTTGTTGGACCTCTCAGAGAACAGCCATGCTAGGCTTATCCTGCCTACTAGGCACACCATTGCATCGGTAATAGTGTCAGGTTTGTGTTCTCCCCTTAAGATGTATCCCAGTAATTGAACCTCCTTTCCTTCAGTCTCTCTCTTCTCCATTTTTGTCCTTACAGTTCTTTTATACAGGAACAATTCTGGGTCAGGAATTTTGACTGTGGGTTAGTAACCCTTCCTTCCACTTGAGGCCCTGTCTATCTATTGGAGGTGGTCGCTTCAAATTCCCTTTCCCCAAAGTTGGACATTTTGGCTAAGGCCACCCCTATTGAATCCTGAGATTCTCTCACTTCCCAGGTCTCTAGTAGTTTCTAGAGAATCCCTATCTCCCACTCCCCAAGGCTGCTTCTCTCTATTCATTCTCTTGGCCCTCAGGGCCTCTCTCCTGTTACTCCCCCCATATCTGATCCTGATCTTGTTGTAGTTTATATATAAAAAGAGAAAGAACAAGAAATATGATTGTTAGAAGCGTCAGGTGGAAGGTGTGCCTCTGCATGCCTATGATGTGGTATTCCTTCCACCTGAGCTACCAGCCATAAGACAGATATAATATGAAATAGAGTTTAATTAGCGCATGGGAGGGGAGTTAAGGGAGTGGAGACAGAGAAAGGAAGGGGGGAGAAGAGGAGTAGAACACATAATAATAAGCAATGGGGAGGGGAATGGGGAGAGAAAGGAGAGAGAAAGGACAGAAAGAGAAGAGGAGGGTAAGAGGGTAAGAGAGTGAGGAGGGAGCAAACAGCAGCCCCGTTTATACTGAATGAAGCATGGCGTACCTGGCTATTGTCAGGTAACTGTGGAGCAGAGCCTAGTAGGCATGCTAACATTCCTTTGTTTTGGTTTAATTTAAAAATGGAAAATCTAGAAAGAGGTGATGTGAAGCAGGAATGGTGTTGTCGTGATCTTTATCTGCTTTCTGCTGACTTTGGTGGGGCATGTCTCTGGGAAACCTAAGAAAGTGTGTATGGGGATGTTGGTCTAGTCTTAGGAGAGTTGCCTGGTTCCTGGCTGTCCAGGGTCTGTGGAGCCATCTGTGGATTGGAAGGAGCAGATCCAGTAGAAGTGTTTGTGTCTGTGATATATATATATATACATATATCTCCAGGATAAAGAATAAAGTTAAGTATGTTTAGGAGAAAAGAACTTTTCCTTAGGTGTACCTTTGAAGTCCTTAGGTCTTGGTGGTTGGGGTGATTTCCAATTCCAGGGAACAGGAGAGAAATCTCACCCTCTAAAATAGGTAGCAAGTGGGAACTTAGGCTGTTGATTGTCAGATGTCCTAATCTGATGGAGATATGGTGGTGGTCCTGAAGAGGCAGATCTAAGTGAGTTTCCTGTAGCTACCCGTTTACAAAAGAGATACATTTTTTTAACAGCATAATTTTAAGATGAACGTGGGAGGACAAAAACCCTTTTGTTTAGCAGAAGGAGCAAAAGAGCTTCTTTTTTTCATTTGTCTAGGAGACTGTCTATACATAAATTTAGTAAAATGAGAGACAATCTTAAGTCCATAGTTAAAAGACAACCAAAGGGAATTTAAAATTTAAACTTGGGATTATATAGTTGGATCATATAGTGGAATGCTTTATTAAGGTTAGGCTAATTTATAATAACTCTATTGGTTAATGTTAGGACAATGCCATAGCAAGAAGAGGAAATATGAAGCATCTAGTCATTGGAAACTGAGTTTAGATAAGGAAGTAACAGGTTACATTTGTGAAAGCTTACATCTGAACTTGTGTATCCTTTATCGTGAAGTCTGTGAGAAGGGAAAACTGTCTCTATTTTTGATAAGAGATTTAGTAGTCTTAACTAGCTACCAAATTGACTAATGAGCTAATATAATGGTGGATTGCTTTGGGGTAAGGATCTAAAGGTCTGTTTTTCAGTTTGTCAAGTTTAGTTGTCAATATAGACAAAAATCATAGAAGAATAATTTATAATCTAGGACTCAGGCATTAGTTAAAATAACATAGGGTGGTCTATAGTCCACTACCTACAGTTCCCAGGTCCCTGTGGTCTCCATTGCAACTTGGGCAGAGTCAGTCTGGGCATCAGGCCCAGAAGACAAAAAGCTTTTTCCTCTGTAGTAGGTACATGTGAGAAATGAGAAATTTCCCAACTTGACTTAGGCAATATGAGGCATTTAACTCTCTGGATATATTGTCTACAGTGTAGGCCAAACCCTGGAAGCAGGCAAGGCAATAAAGCAGTGTTTCTCAGTGGTTAACATACTACAATCTTGTGGTGGTGCCTATATCTTCTTGGAGGCTTGGTGGTGGGGTTACTGTTAGGTTTTGGGAGTCTCTGTCATAAACTTAAACATTTAACTTTACTTTTAGCAAAATTTAGACAAGATTGAGAACAGTATCTATCAAGCATATCTGAGTTAGACAAACTGTGTTTGTTTAATTACTGGTTTATGAATGTGTATAGCAAATAAAGAGAGCACACTGTGATTTAATGACAGTAGCAAAAAAAGGGGGGGTACTTCTTTTTAACTGTTTAGAATCATTATTTACCAAAGCAGCGTAGAACTAAAACCTTATCTTAAGGTTAAGTCACTTCGACAGGCTGTACTGCTAAAGGCAGCGAATGGGGACATTGCCCAGAACAAAGATGGCACTGAAGCTACAGCATAGCCACATGACTGCCTTTAGGTAAGATGGCATTGAAGCTATAGCTCTTTCCTCCTCTGGAAGAAAGTCATATGTTGTACCTTAGAATGGATTTAGCTGTGTATCTTAGAATGGAGCAGAAGCATAGCAAAGACAACCATTCAGAAGGATCTAAGTGTCTAAGTGTGAGAGGTGCTAGGCTCTGCTTGGCTGTGGGCAGTGGCCAAGGCCTGTGACAACTTGGCTGAGCAGAGTACTGGAAAGGGGCATGGGACAGAGAGCAGCTTTCTCTCTGCATCCTGGCAACTCTGCTCAGATGGGAGAGCAAGTGTAATCTGAATTCAGGGTGGTGCTGGCAAGAACACTGGGTGCAGGGCTGAGAGTGTGGCTGAGGTTTTGGGGGTGCTGGAATGCTGCAGCGTTAGGGTGTGAGCTGGTGCACATGGGCAGGGGGTGAGGGAGAGGAGGAGAGTCTAGGCAAGAGCTAATGCCACAGCAGAATCATGGGCCAGGGAACCAGAGGAAAGACCACGCAGTAAAAGATAGTCTATGAATCACTAGCAAGAGAGTTGTGAAAGTTTCTTTTTAAACTGCCAGTTAAGTGGCCATGTAGAGATATTGCTTAGTGGATAATAGGACCAAATTTAGCCTGTGAATCAGACCGGGAGGTGTAGCTGTGAAGACATTCCCTCTGGGTAAAAGTAGGAGGGGCTAGCGATTTGTCCATTCCTGTATCAAATACATAGCGAAGGCTGCAGGCAGCCAGACCAGATCACCAGGTCATTACAAAGTGAACTGGGGGCTGAGATCTGGGCCAGTGCCCTGAGCAACAGCAGGAGAACAGTTTACCTAGTTCCAGCCTAGCATTTTTTTAGGAACAAGAGAGAACTGCTTCCTAGAGTGCTAGAGGGAGGTCATCCAGGGGTAGATGTCCCAGAAAGAAGGTTCAGTGAGAAGACCAGCAATAAAGACTGAATGCTTATGTCTTCAAGGAAACCACGGGTTAGCTTCAAGCTCAAAAACACTACCTTGTGACCAGGGGACATTTAATCTGACCAGTAGGGGGAGGGAGTTTACCAATTACCAATTGGGTAGGTAGGTCTAGCAAGCGATCCAATTGGCTGTAATTCCATGTGGCAGCAGGAAAGGTGAACCTGCAACTTTCTAAATCTGAGTTATGGTACCAAAGTTGTGTTTTATAAAAAGAAAAAGGAAAGATCCAGGAATATGTTTGGCAGAGGTGCAATATGGTGAAGTGGAAGGGGATGCCTCGTGCAGGCCTGTGCTAAGACATCCCATTCCACTTAAGGCCCCAGCCAGTCCATCGTCCATCGATATTGTATAAAATAGTTTATTTAAGTCATGGCAGGGGTGAAGGAGGAGAAGGAGGAGAGAGGAGAGAGAGAGAGAGAGAGAGAGAGAGAGAGAGAGAGAGAGAGAGAGAGAGAGAATAAAGGAATAGAGGTCAGACATGAAGACATAAGAGAGGGGAGAGGGAAATGGGGAGAGAAGAAAGAGAGAGGGAAGAAATTAAGAGAGTAAGAGAGTGAGGAGGGGGCAAACAGCTCCTTTTATATTAAGTCAGGCATACCTGGATGTTGCCAGGTAACTGGGGCACAGCCTAGAAAGAATGCTAACAGTTGTCCTTTATCCCTGCCCCTTCCCCACCCAGGTCCCTCCATCCCTCTGCCACCAGTGATTATTTCCTTCCCTCTTCTAGGTGAGATCAAAGCCTTCATAGTTGGGTATTTCTGCTTGTTAAACTTCTTACAGTCTGTGGGCTATATCCTAGGTATTCTGTATTTTTTGGCTAATATCTATTCATTAGTGAGTACATACCATGCATATCCTTTTGGGTCAGGGTAACCTCATTCAAGATTATATTTTCTAGTTCCATCCATTTGCCAGCAAAATTCTTGATTTCCCCGTTTTTAATAGCTGAATAATAAATACTCCATGGTGTAAATGTACCACATTTTTTAATCCATTCCTCTGTTGAAGGGCATCTGGTTTCTTTCCAGCTTCTGGCTATTATAAATAAGGCTGCTATGAACATAGTGGAGCATATGTCTTTGTTATATGTTGGAGTATCTTTTGGGTGTATGCCCAGGAGTGGTATAGCTGGGTCTTTAGGTAGAAGTATTTTCAGTTTTCTGAGGAACTGTCAGATTGCTTTCTGGAGTGGTTGTACCAGTTTGCAGTCCCACCAACAATGGAGGAGCATTCCCCTTTTTCCACATCCTTGCCAGCATGTGCTGTCACTTGAGTTTTTGATCTTAGCCATTCTGACTGGTTTGAGGTGGAATCTCAGGGTTGTTTTGATTTGCATTTCCTTGATAACTAAGGATATTGAATATTTCTTTAAGTGCTTCTTGGCCATTTGAGATTCTTCTGTTGTGAATTTTTGTTTAGCTCTGTACCTTGTTTTTTTAAACAGGAACTTATTCATGCTTCTGTTTTACACTGTTTCCTACATTCTGCCAATCCGCAGGAACAAATGTTCTCCTCATGAACACTATGGGTTATGTTCAATATTAGTATCTAATCACCCTGATTAATTTTAATTCCTCTTATCTTTGACATGTAATTAAGTGGAGAGGCATAATCTCCTCAACACTTTCTGGATTTCCCATGTTCTTGGGTTCTTACTGGTTGTGAATAAGTGTGTTCTCCAAGTTTACACATTCCTTGGTCTAAACATACATTGGTTGAATTCTAAGGAGATTAGATGGGCTTCTGTCAGGCCCTATGTTAGGTACCATTTACTGTGGCAATCACAGGGACCTAGAAAGGAGGTAATGGTAAACAGAAAGACAAGATTCTGGGTTCACTTCAAGAATGAACATTTTTTTTCTCATTGCTGTTTATATATTGTTTAGCTAGCTACTAGAAAGCACAGCAAGCAGAGTTTGATCTAATAGTACCTTTCACCTATTTAACTTAGTTCTTCCTTCTGAACTTCTCTGCTGCCATGGCCTTCTTTTGGCTCAAAGGACATTTCTCCTAGGCTTTATGTTGTGAATTAGTTTTCTCAGTCAGACATTGGGTCACTATCTTTGTCAGGGATTTTGCTGAGGGAAAACAAACAAACAAACAAAAAACAAACAAAACAAACATGAAAAAACTTCAGACCATCTGGAGCCATGAGGAGAAGTTAAATTGGAACTGACTGAAAACGTTAGCACTAGCCTAATTAATATTTATGTCACACCTTTTATCCCAAGTCCTGGGATCATTGTAAAGAAGGAGGGCAGAAAGAATTTAAGACACAACAGTAGTGAATGACTGTGTCCTCTAGACACAGCAGGCAAAGGTTCACACAATGAGCTCACAGGGGGTTTGTGACACCAGGCACAAAAAGTCTAAGCCAGACAAATCTCATTATGGAGAGGGAAATCGGGCATGAAATTCCATCCTTATATAAAGAACTGTTGGTAAACTTTAATTCTTAGCTGCTGGAAGAGGAAGGGTCCATATTCTCTAAAACTATACCCCTGATAAGTAGACCACACTCCAGTGTAAGGCCTTACATCCAAGAATATTTCTGCAGTATAATTGGTCTTGATGCAAAAAAAAAAAAAAAAAAAAAAAAAAAGGAAAGGATCCAAAGCAGGGTAGGGAGGTAATAGGAGGAGTAGATCCTTGGAAGCATTGGCAGAAGAAGGTTGAATATGATGAAATCGCATATGAAATGCCCAGGAATCTGATATAAGATTAGTTATTATTACATTTGTTTATTTCTATAGTTACACATTTTAGTGTTTGGTTGCACCTCCCTGAAAAATCATCAAGTAATTGAGGGTTAAGGAAATATGCCTCTTTAATATAAGTAATTATGAAAGAATTAAAGTTCTTTGCTAAGTGTCAACTCTTCTATGTTTGCAATATTGTTACTGGTAACTCCATATTAGTAGGTCTTGTCTACCAATTATATTTTGACCTCAAGCCTGAAAATAATTTCTTATATTCTGTGTTAAAATTTAAGAAACTAATGTGGTACAGGCAAATCAATAAGTACTGTACTTATTTCACATTTGATGGGTTTTATGTCATTCTCTTATATTATTTGAGATAATCAACAGTACTTAGTGTCACAGAATGAAAGGGATTATGAGTTATCCAATTCAAGGAGTTGTCACATTTCCTTCTTTCATTTGAAGAGAATCAATTTTCATCACTTATCTTACTATAATGATCCTATGCCAAACCCACCTTTGTACACAGGATATGACATTTATGCATTGTGTGGGATACAAGAAGAGATTACTCATCTCTAAATAAGCAGGAGGAATCAACATCAATGTCATAGGTAATCAGAATGTTGCAATCCTCAATTTATCCCTAAATTTCTCTTAGTTTTCAGTGACAATATAATTTTTAACATTTCATTTCTTCTTTGGATTAAGCAGTCCCTCTTGAAATGTCATTTTTAACCTTTATTTACTGATTTAGGGTTTACACAAACACACACACACACACACACACACACACACACACACACACACACTCACACTCATCATGGTCGGGTTAGTGAAAGCCAAAAAGAACAGTTTCTGTTTTTCCATCATCTGACCTTCAGGTATCAAAACTCAAGGCATCAGCTTTGGTGGCAAATGCCTTTATTTCATGACACATCTTTGAAATAACTTTTATACTTACTTATTAACATATAGTGCTTCTATTGTCCATATTTTGATATCATGAAATCAGCAAATAATTTTTATATACCACTCAGCGCTCATTTAGTGAAAAGTACAGCCCCATGAAATGTATACTGAACAATTATATTTTCAATCATTCTGTATTTTCTCTTTAAAATTATGTACTTTCTTTATGAACCAGGTTAGATATCATTTCTTTCATAACCCCCTCATCTCTTCACTAAGCAAGTTATTTAAATTCATTTTTACTCTTAGAATGGAAATCTTCAAGAGCAGAAAGTATGGGCCATCAATCTTTTCCCCCCTTCCTTAATCAGGTACACAGGAAGTAGTAAATGAGTCAGGCTTGGTGACATAGGCATTTAATTCTAGTACCAAGGAAGCAGAGGCTATTAGATCTCTGAGTTTGAGGCCAACCTTGTCTATAGAGCGAGTCTAAGGACAGCTATGGCTATTCTCTCTTGAAAAAAAGGGTAAAATATAGTAAATATTTCTTAATGCATGGTAGCTATGGGATAATTAATTATAATTCATTGTATTTAGTCATTATGAGAGAAATATTATACTTAATATCAATACCTATTTTCAGGCCACAAGTCATTTAATATTCAGTGAATACATGGAATGCTTTTAGTACTATTCTGGATGTTTGAGGGGATATAGATGCTCGTTTAATCCCCCAAACAATGGTACCACTATTGTGCTATGTCAAGCTCGTCATTGTAGCTCAAGGAAGGACAATATTGTTGATTACTATACTCTTCTGTAGCATTCATAGCGTGTCTCAGAAAAATGAAAGTGATGCAATAAAGATGGAGCTTCTATGTCAGTAGCAAGTTGATTTATTGATGTCACATGACAAAAGTATATGGTATATTCAGTGTCAAGTTTTTTTTTTCTTTCATACTGACTGCAGTTTCCCCTCTCTCCTCACATGCTGTTCCACTTCCTTTCTCTCTCAAATCTACTCTTCCATTTTTCTTTTAAAAAGAGGTGGACTCTGGGTTCCAACTGAATAGGTAGCAATAAATAGCCTAGTAAGGGCACCAGTGGAAGGAGAAACCCTTGGTCATGCCAAGGCTGAACCCCCAGTGAACGGGATTCTTGTGGGGAGAGCAGTAATGGGGGGAGGATTGGGGGTGAACACCCATATAGAATGGGAGGGGGAGGGGTTAGGGGGATGTTGGCATGGAAACCAGGAAAGGGAATAACATTTGTAATGTAAATAAGAAATACCCAATTTAATAAAGATTTTTAAAAAAAAGGCCTCCCAAGGATATCCATCAAACATGACATAACAAATTATAATAAGACTAGACATAAACCCTCATATGAAGGCTAGACAAGACAACCCAGTTGAAAAAAAGGGGTCCCAAGGGTAGGCAAAAGAATCAGAGACACACTCCTCACTCCCACAGTTAAGAGTCCCACAAACACTCAGTTAAAGAAAAGTCAAAGACTTTTCGAGAATGTAATGATATGATCATGTTTATATGGTGGATTGCATTGACTTATTTTCTTATATTCACTTCATCTCTTGGATGATGCCTTCTTGATCATGATGTATTCTTGAATTTGGTTTGTGAGTATTTTAGTATTTTCTCATCTATATTCATAAGGGAAACCGGTCTTCTAATTCTCTCTTTTTCTCTCTCTTTGGTTGAATCTCTGTGTGGTTTGGATATCATGGTGACTGTCTCCTCATAAAGTGAATTTGGTACTTTTCCTTATGTTTCTATTTTGTAATTTCTGGACTACTGGCAGTAACTCCTGTTTTGAAAATCTGGTAGAATTCTGCATTTAAACTTTCTGGCCACCAATCTGCACCTCCACCTGCATCCCCTGTAGATTGGCATGCCCAGACCCCATCCCATAGCCCTGCCTGTCTTCCAGGAGAACTGCTCTAACCAGCAACACATGTGAGACGCCATGCCAGCTGGGATACCACAGAGACCAGCAGATTTGGGATCTGCCCTGCCCGGTCACAGGCCCATCTCCATTCCCTCTGTACTTCTACCTGCACTCTGGGCAGTTTGGCATAACTGAACCCAACAGCTCTACCTTTCTTCCATGCCAAATCCAAATTTAATCATATCTTTTTACTAATCCAGCCCTAGAGAAGATACTAGAAAGAAAAGTGCAACATGAGAAGAGTAACACAAGAGAACACAAGAACTTAATCATCAATGAACAGGTTATCAAACAGCAACTAAACATAGAAACAACGACACTAACAGATTTTATAAACCAAATGGATTTAACATGTATCTAAGACGATTTCACCCTAATACAAAAGAATGTACCATCTCAGGACTCCAAGGAACCATCTCCAAATTTGATCATTACAAGCCTCAACAGTAGCTTGAAGTAACTCACATTCTATCACATCACCATGCACCAATGGTAGATTTCAACTTCAACAGAAACAGCAGAGAGCCAACATACTCATGAGAAGTGAGCAACTCTCTACTCAATGATAACTTGGTCAGGGAAAAAATAAAGAAAAAAATTAAAGACTTTCTAGAGTTCAATGAAAATGAATGTACAACATATCTATATTCATGGGGCACAATGAAAGTAGTGTTAAGAGGAAAACCCATAGCACTTTGTGCCTTCATAAAAAGTTGGAGAGATCCTATACTAGCAATTAACAGCACACTTGAAAGCTCTAGAAAGAGAAAAGAAGCAGACAACCCAAAAGGAGTAGACAGCAGGAGATAGTCAAACTCAGGGCTGAGATCAACCAATTAGAAAGTCAATACAAAGAATCAAACCAACAACAACAAAAGATCTTTGTTTGAGATAAATATATTAGCCAAATTAACTAAAACACAGAGACAGTATCCAAATTGACAAAATCAGAAACGAAAAGGGAGACATAACTACAGAAACAGGAAATTAAAAAAAAACACATCAGGTCTTACTATGTGAGCCTATACTCAACAAAACTGGAAAATCTAGACAAAATGGATGATTTTCTAGATAGATACTAACTACCAAAGTTAAATCAAGATCAAGTAAACTAACTAAACAATCCTGTAATATCTAAGGAAGTAGAAACACTTATTAAAAACCTTCCAACCAAAATAAGCTGGATGGTTTCAGTGCAGAATTTTACCAGAGCTTTAAATAAGACCTAATACCAGCACTCCAAACTGCTCCACAAAAATGAAACAAGAAGGAGCCTAATTCATTCCTATGAGGCATAGTCACTCTGATACCCTAAACCACACAAAAGACCCAACAAATAAAAGAGAACTTGAGACCAATTTCATTTTCGTGAACATTGTACAAAAATAATAAAATTCTCTCAAACTGAATCCAAGAACTCATTCATCAGAATCAAGTAAGCTTTTTCCCAGAGAAACAGTGATGGTTCAAGATAGGAAAATCTATCAAAGTAATCCACTATAGAAAAAACTCAAAAGTAAAAAAATTGCATGATCATCTCAATAGATGATGAAATACATTCTGACAAAATCCAACACCTATTCATGTTAAAAGTCTTGGAGAGATCAGAAATTCAAGGCACATAACTAAACATAATAAATGCAATATACAGCAAACCAACAGCCAATATCAAATTAAATGGAGAGAAACTTGAAGCAATCCTACTAAAATCAGGGACACTACAAGCCTGCCCACTCTCTACATAGCTACTCAATATAGTACTGTAAATTTTAGCTAGAGCAATAAGACAACAAATTTAGGTCAAGAGGATACAAATCAGAAAGGAAGTCAAAGTATCAGTATTTGCTAGGAATGGGGGAGGCTCCCAGGATTCAGTGTGGGGAACCTTAGCAGAAATGCCCAACAGTAGGGAGATAGAACCTTAATAGACTAACTGGTTGTCAGGCAGGACCCCAAGTAGAGAGATGGAGATAACAACTCACCTACAAAAGTCTCAATCCAAAATTGCTCCTGTATCAAAGAAATGCAGGGACAAAAATGGAGCAGAGATTGAAGGAGTGCCTGACCAGTGACTGGACCAATTTGGAATCCATCCCATGGGTGGGCACAAATCACTAATACTATTACTATATACTGTTCTGCTTGCAGATAGGAGGCTAGCATGGCTGTCCTCCAGCAGCCTACAGAGACAAAGGAAGATATCCACAACAAAGCATTGGACTCACACCAGAGACCTTTATGGAAGGATTGAAGGAATGGAAGGGGATGGCAACACCATAGGAAGCCTAACACTTTCAACTAACCCGCAACCGTGGGAGCTCCCAGAGACTAAGCCACCTACCAAAGAGCACACATGGACCAGTCCAAGATGCACCCCACCCCCACCTCAGTGCATATGTAGCAGAGGGCTGCCTTGTATAGCCTTACTGGGAGAGGATGTACCTAATCCTGAATTTTTAATGCCCCAGAATGTTGTGCGACCCAAGGTGGGGTACCCTCTTATAGGTGCAGGTGAGGGGGATGGCATGAAGAAATCTGCCAGGGAGGACTGGAAGGGTACAACATTCAGGATGTACATAGATAAAATAATTAATAAAAGTAAAGTAAATAAAATTACTTTCTGCCCTGGGCTTTTGAGGGTGGGTTGGGAGACTTTCCATGACTGCTTCTATTTCTGTGGGGGTTATAAGTCTATTTAAGTTGTTATCTGATTTTTACTTAACTTTGGTCTGTCTCAAAAAATTTCCTTTTTTTGTAGATTTTCTAATTTTGTAGAGTACGGGTTTTTAAAGTATGACCTGATGATTCTTTGGATTTTCTTGGTGTCTGTAATGTCACCTCTTTTATTTCTGATTTTGATTTTCCCTTTTAGTTACTTTGGATAAAGGATCTTGTTTTTCCCAAAGAACCAATTCTTTGTGTCATCGATTCTTTGTATTGTTCTCTTTTTCTTCTTTTTATTGATTTCAGCTCTCAGTTTAATTATTTCCTGCCATCTACTCTTCTTGGGTGTGCTTATTTATTTTGTTCTAGAGCATTCGGACATGCTGTTAAGTTGCTTGTATGAAATCCCTCCATTATTTTTAGCATAGGTACTTAGTGCTGTGAACTTTTCTCTTATCTCTGCTTTTATTGTGCCCCATAAGTTTGGGCATGTTGTTCATTGATTTTCATTGAATTCTAGGAAGTTTTTATTTTTTCTTTATTTCTGTCTTGATCCATTAGTCATTCAGTTGTAAGCTGTTCAATTTCCATGACTTTGTTGGCTTTCTGATTTTTTTTGAAGTTCAGCTTTAATGTATGATGGTTTGATAGGATTCAGTGAGTTATTTCACTTTTCAGTTTTCCTGTGTCTGTCATGACTGAGTATGTGGACAATTTTGGAGAAAATTCAATGAACTTCTGAGAAGAAGTACAATATTCTTTTGTGTTTGGGTGAAATGTTCTGTAGATAGGTTAGGTCCATTTGGTTTGTAATGTCTGTTAGCTCTAGTACTTCTCTGTTTAGTTTTTATATGGGTAACTTGCTCGTTGATGAGGGTGGTGTATTAAAGTCTCCCACTTTCAATGTCTGAGGATCAATGTCTAGTAATATTCACATTTATTTTACAAATGCAGCTATCCTTGCATTCAAGGCACAGATGTTAAGAATTAAAATGTGGGGCTGGAGAGATGGCTCCAGCCATCTATGGTTAAGAGCACTGACTGCTCTTCCAGAGGTCCTGAGTTCAAACCCCAGCAACAACATGGTGGCTCACAACCATCTTTAATGAGATCTGATGCCCTCTTCTGGTGTGTCTGAAGACAGATACAGAGTACTTACAAAATAAATAAATAAATCTTTAAAAAAGGAATTAAAATGTCATCTTGGTGGGTTTTTCCTTTAGTGAGTATGAAGTGTCCTTCCAGTTGTTTTTTTTTTTTTTTGATTAATTTTGGTTTGAAGTCTACTTTGTTAGATATCAAAATGGATACACCATTTGCTTGGAAAATCCGCATCCAACTCCTATGTTGAGTATATTATGTTGACTAGGAAATATATATACATATATATGTGTGTGTGTGTGTGTGTGTGTGTGTGTGTGTGTGTGTGTGTGTGGCTTCTTTTTCCTCTCTGGTCTTCTTCCCTGTATGGCTGGCCTGTGTTTAGCAGGAAGTCTCCACTTGAGTTGGAGACTACATTTCTATTAGCGTATATGACCTTTGATCCAGCAGGTAGTCTCTGCCCATGCTGGAGGCTTATATATAAAGAGAGAGTGGATTGGGTATAGTGTCAGGATAGTACTAAGAGAGTGGAGAAAGCCTGTGGGTGGATGGTCCATCTAGAGATCTGGAGGCCAGTGTGGCCTCTGGTCTATCAGTGAGATTCCACCTCAGTTAGGGGCTGGGATGTGGCAATGAGGAGGGGAGGGTGATCAAGATTACTCCAACAGTGACAAACTTCCTTCCTTCCTACTCTAGCAATGCCACAGCTCCTAATAGGGACATACTCTATGGGTCAAGCATTTAAACACTAGTCTGTAGGAGCCATACCTATTCAAACCGCTACAGGAATAGTGTCAGAGAGTTGACACCACGAAAGTAGATGAGGACTATGGGCTAGCAGCCTACCTGGTCCTCTGGCTACATGTCATGTGGTTGGCCTGGGGGTATGTCCTATGGTTATGCAGGGGTTATTTGCCTGAGTTGGATGCTGGGGCATAGTGATTAGGAGGGGAGGCACAACTAAGAATCAGGTTTGTTGGGAGTTAGAGGGTGGGGAGTCTTCACTGGTAGGCAGCATAACTGGACTTTTGACAGGTGTGATGTAGTTGGGCTGGAGATGTCTGACCTAGGGAATCAAGTCAGGAAGATTTCCATGGTGACTGGCCTACCTGGACTTCTGGCAAGTATGACCTGTGGTTGGGTACGGGATGTCTGCTCAAGAGTAACTAGGAAAAAATTATGTATTATTTTTGTATCATCTAAATATATATGTAAAGAATAGAAAGATGTGAGGTAATTTTAAGTGTAAATTTATTTTCTCTTTTGATATACATGTATTTATTTACTCCTTTAGAGTTTCATACAATGTTTTTGATTATATTTCCTTGCCAAAGTCTTCCCAGATCCACCCTTCTTCCTTACCCATCCAATTTTGTGTCCTTTTCTTTTAACTAATCATGATCAATTTGTGTAGTCTATATACTTTTGGCTAGATGGTACTATGTGAGAATATGATTTACTGATGAGGGGTTCACTCAACTAATAATTGCCAATAGGTTTCTAGGTTGGGGTAAGTAGATTTCATGTCCAACTCCCATCTCCATGATGGGATTTGGTTTGAATTGAGCTAGCATGCACATTAAGTTATTGACAACCACAGTTCACATTATTTTCTATTATGATTACATTGAAAAATTCATGTACTCTATTAAGTTCATGGAACTGTTTTATGTGATTTGTGTACAACATTGTAGAATCAAAATAGTTTCCATTTGTGTACACATTTACTATTATCAGTGAGTTTTAATTTTTCATATGCTCCTGTGATTATTATTAGAATTTCATTTCAATTTGAAGACTTCCCTATAGCATTTAAAATGTATGTCTAGGGGTGAGAATTTACTCCCTTAGCTTTTATTCATCTACAACAATCTTTTAGCTCTATTTCATTTTTGTGTTGCTAGGAATGTAGAGTGGTGTGCTGAAGTAAGTGAAGTGTTGTGAAGTTGAATGCAAATAAATATTACTTATCTTTTTTGAAGAGATCCTCTGCTAATTGCCTACTTTCTTTCTTATGAAAGACTTCACTCTGTTTTTAGGACAGGCCACTGACATGACCACCTATTGCGTGCTAGATTTTCTTCTTTTCTTCCCATGAGAACTCTCTGGGCTTTTCAGGTTTTTCATACTGCAGAGTTGTGCTTTTTTCTCATCATTTTTCTCTGGTGTGTTGCACTGAAGTGCTGGAAGGTTGGGCTCAGTTTACATATATACATATGCATTTTATTTATAATCCTAGGGAATGAGCTTAGAGCCTTACTTGTGATTCTTCAATGAGATCCACATTTTTAAATTTTTTTGAGGTTATAATTCAATCACATTATTTCTGCCATCTTTTTCCTTTCTTCAAACCCTTCCATATACCCCTCCTTACTTCCTTTCAAATGAATGACCTCTTCTTTCTGTTCTTTTCTTTCTAAATGTAAAATAGATTCTTCTCTCATATAATACATTCCAGCCAGTTCCCTCCCTCCACTCCTTCAAGTTCCTGCCACCTCCCCTCTCCTCCAGATCCACTCCTTTTGTTATTAATTGGTTTTACACATAGAAATAGTATTTCCGGCCTGGAGAGACATCTCAATGGTTAAGAGCACCAACTGACTCTTCCAGAGGTCCTGAGTTCAATTCCCAGCAACTACATGGTGGCTCACAACCATACCTCTTCTGGTGTGTCTGAAGACAGCTACAGTGTATTCATATAAATAAAGTAATTTTTTAAAAAAAAGAAATAGTATTTCCTAGGGAAGGGCATACTAATTGGTTGTCCAATGCCAAATGCTCATCCCCCAAAACATACATACATTCACACACACACACACACACACACACACACACACACACACACACACACACACACACACAATGTTGTACAGACTGAACAGGTTTTATTTGTGTTTAGGAAGATTTCAGATCCACCTCTACTCCTTTCCTAAAGTAAGAGAACTTTTAGGACTATTCATTTATTCTTACAGACTCTCACTTTTGCTGGTAGTCCTTAATTCCTTTAATGTGGACTGCAGAGACACATGGTTCATGTTTCATTTCTCTCCTGTTGCTTTGAGGGAAAGTATTAGGATTATCCTCAGCTTCTCTTTCTCCTGTAGCATCATGTAGACTAGAGAGGGCTGATGTCTCATTTCCCTAGGGAAGTACATTGGAACTCTGGGAGAATTTGTGTCAACTTTTCTGTCCATTTCTTCTTCTGAACTATCAGGATTGTGACCCTATTTGAAATCTTTCAAAGCTATGCAGAGTACTGAAAGCCTCTAATCCTTGTCATTATTCTTATTTGTCCTCAGGCAGTTTAATTATCCTGTGTGCATCAGCATTCTGAGTGAGGTGCAGCAGAAATACATGGATCTTTCCTAAATTTCTCTAAGTGACTGGAGATACCAGATTTATCCTTTCATTGGTGTTTTTCATGAATTGACATAGAATATTCCACCATCAGACCCTCAGTCTTCAAGTAAAAACACTTGCCATTACCCATGTCTATTTTTTTCCACCATCCATTCTGTATCAGACTGGCCACTAAATGTTAATAATTAAATTTCTTGAAGTTTTTACTTTCGGTTTCTACTCCCCAAGTCTCTAGCTCTTGTGTTTTACTTATTCAGTTGCTACTGAATATACCATGCTGTCTCCAATCATCACAATATCTATTATGTTAATAGATAACATATCCCAAGTACATGCTGTGTGGGACTGTCTATTAAGAAATGCATGTATATCACTTTAGTTACCACAATGAAACAATAAGCTAGGTATTACAGTAATTCCCTTTTGTTGGGACAAATATGAGACAATAATTAACCAAGTGATTAACCCAGAATAAATTACTATGTAAGTGGCAAAACTAGAATGATTTACAACAGCCTTGTTAACATTATATTTATTTTTCTTCTTCAATACATTATATCCAACCACAGTTTCCCTTCTTTCCAGCCCTCCCAGTCCCCCCAACAAATCCCCTTTCCCCCAGATCTACTTCTCCTTCATTTGCCTTCAGATAAAACTTTAAAGTCATGATACCACATCTAACCTTAAAATTACTTGTTATTTTTATATTAATTTCAGATTAATGTTCAAATTACTTATTATTATTCAAACATATATCATTATCTAGTCAAAATTTTCATCCTCATCGCTTGGTGATTTCTCACAGGAAGCCAATAAGTTTCATCAGTACTAAATATATTTTTAAAAATCCCATTATCATTCGCTCACAAAACTTCATGATTTTGTACCATCATTTTATTTGGTAAAATATCCTCAGTTCCCATATTCCTCTCTATCTTAACTCTTCTCCCATGACTAAATTCTACTTAATTTTGGAAATCTCACATATATATTACTTTTTAAAAGATAGCTTTCTGATTCAACATAATATGTTCAAATAACTTGTTTAGGAACTCATCTCACATAAAATCTTATTTAAAATTATTTTATTTATTTACATTTTACATGTTGCCCCCATTCTTAGTCCCTCCTCCTGGAGTTCTTCAACCCTCCCCCTTTTCTGAGAAGGTGTTGCCCAACCTGACCATCAATCCCCCCTATATCCAACTCACACCACCTGATCTCCCCCAACCCCATATCCCCTTTCCCTGGTGCATTAAGTCTTTAAAGGATTAGGTGAATCTACTCCCACTGAGGCCAGACAAAGCAGTCCTCTGATACATATGTGCTGGAGGCCACAGACCAGCCCATGTATGCTCTATGGTTGGTGACTTAGTCTCTGGGAGCTCCCAGGGGTCCGGGTTAGTTGACACTGTTGGCCTTTCTATGGGGTTGCATCCCCTTAAATTCTTTCAATCCCCCCCCCAAACTCTTCCATAGGATTCACCTTCTTCAGTCCAATGTTTAGCTGTAAGCATCTGCATCTGTCTCAGTTAGCTACTGTAGAGCCTCTCAGAAGACAGCCATACTAGGCTCCTGTCTCCAGGCACAACAAAGCATCAGTAGTAGTGTCAGGGTTTGGTGCCCCCGTGTAGGATGGGTGCCAAATTGGGTCAGTGACTGGATGTCCTTTCCTTCAATCTCTGCTCCATTTTTCCATGTATTTCTTTTAGACAGGAACAAATCTGGGTCAAAATGTTTTGAACCTGGGTTGGTGATCCCATCCCTCCACTGAAGACCCTGTTTATATACCGGAGCTGGTCTCTTCAGATTCCATCTCACCAGTGTTGGGTATTTTAGCTAAAGTAATTCCCATTAAGCCCTGGGAGCCTCCCATGTCCCAGGATTCTGGGACTTTCTCGATGTTGCCCCTGTTCCCCACACCTAGAAGCTGCATAATTCCATTCATTTTCATGGCCCTCTGGGCTTCTCTACTGTCTCTCCTGATACCTGATCCTGCCCTTCTTTTCCACTCGCCCTCTACTCTCCCACCGAGGTCCTTCCTTCCCTCTGCTTTAGTGATTATTTTGTTCCCCTTTCTAAGTGGAATTGAAGCATCTTCACTTTGGCCTTCCTTCTTTTTAAACTTTTTAAGGTTTATGGGTTGTGTGATAGGTATTCTGCATGTTTTAGCTAATGTCCACTTATCAGTGAGTATATACATTCATGTCCTTTTGTGTCTGGATTACCCCAATGAGGATGATATTTTCTAGTTCCATCCATAAGGGGATAAAAATTGGAAAGAAAAGGTCAAGGTACCACAATTTGTGCATGATATAATAGTATATAATAGTATATAATAGTGACCTCAAAATTCCTACCAGAGAACTCCTACAGCTGATAAATAGCTTCAACAATGTGGCTGAATATAAAATTAATTCAAACAAATCAGTACCCTTCCTTTATTCAAAGGATAAATGGGCTGAGAAAGAAATTAGGGAAACCACACCCTTCACAATATGCACAAATAACATCAACTATCTTGGTATAACTTATCCAAACAAGTGAAAAATCTGTATGACAAGAACGTTAAGTCCATGAAGAAATAAATTTGAGACCTCAGAAGGTGAAAAGATCTCCCATGTTCATGGATCAATAGAATTAACTTACCAAAAGCAATCTACAGACTCAATGCAACCCCAATAAAAATTCTAACACAATTCTTCACAGATATGGAAAGAGAAATTTTCAACTTCATATGGAAAAACAAAAACTCAGGATAGCCCAAACAATTCTCAATAATAAAAGAACTTCTGAGGGAATCATCATCCCTGACCTCAAGCAGTAGTGATAAAAACTGAATGGTATTGGTACAGAGACAGGCAGATTGATCAATGGAATAGAAGTGAAGACCCAGAAATAAACCAACACACCTATGTAAACTTGATCTTTGACAAAGATACCAAAAATAGACAGTGGATGAAAAGAAAGCTTCTTCAACAAATGGTGTTGGTCTAACTGACAGTCCACAGGTGGAAGAATGCAAATTGATCCATGTTTATCACCTTGAACAAAGTTTGAGTCTAAGAGGATTAAGGACCTCAACATAAAACCAGATATACTGAATCTAATAGAAGAGAAAATGGGAAATAGTCTTCAATGTAATTTTTTATTGGATTATTTTTCATTTATATTTTGAATGTTATTCCCTTTCACATTTTCCCAGATATAAGCCCCATATCCCTTCCCGCCCCCTTTTTTCTATAAGGGTGTTCCCCTCCCCATCCCATACCCACTGCCCACCTCTGACATTCCTCTACACTGGGGGTCCAACCTTGGCAGGACCAAGGGCTTCTCCTTCCATTGGTGCCCAACAAGGCCATACTCTGTTACATATGCAGTTGTAGCCATGGGTCTGTCCATGTATAGTCTTTGGCTAGTGGTTTGGTCCTTGGGAGCTCTGGTTGGTTGGCATTGTCGTTCTTATGGGGTTGCAAAACCCTTCAGATCCTTCAATCATTTCTCCAACTCCTCCAACTGGGTCCCGTTCTCACTTCAGTGGTTTACTGCTAGCATTCCCCTCTGTATTGGATATGCTTTCAGGAGACAGCTATATCCGGTTCCTATCAGCATGCACTTCTTAGCTTCATCCATCTTATCTAGTTTTGATGTATGTGTATATACATACACATACATACACACACATGTAGGGCAGGCATTGAATGGCCATTCCTTCAGTTTCTGCTCTAAACTTTGACTCCCTATCCCCTACTATAGATATTTTTGTTACCCCTTTTAAGTATGAGTGAAGCATCTGCACTTGGGTCATCCTTCTTCTTGAACTTCCTGTGGTTTGTGGACTGTATCTTGGGTAATTCGAGCTTTGGGGCTAATATCTACATATCACTGAGTATAAACCATGAGAATTTTTATGAGATTTGGGTTACCTCACTCAGGATGATATTTTCTAGTTCCATCCATTTGCCTATGAATTTTGTGAAGTCATTGTTTTTTATAGCTGAGTAGTACTCCATTGTGTAAATGTTCCACTTTTCTGAATCTATTCCTTTGTTGAAGGACATCTGGGTTCTTTCCAGCTTCTGACTATTATAAGTAAGGCTGCTATGAACATAGTGGAACATGTGTCTTTGTTGTATGTTGAAGCATCTTTTGGGGATATACCTAGGAGTGTTATAGCTGGATCCTCAGGTAGTGCAATGTCCTACTTTGTGAGTAACCTCCAGACTGATTTCGAGAGTGGTTGTACCAGTTTGCCATCCCATCAACAATGGAGGAGTATTTCTCTTTCTCCACATCCTCGCCAGCATATGTTGTCACCTGAGTTTTTGATCTTATCCATTCTGACTGGTGTGAGGTGGAATCTCAGGGTTGTTTTGATTTGCATTTCCCTGATGACTAAGGATGTTGAGAATTTCTTTAGGTACTTCTCAGACATTTGATATTCCTCAGCTGAGAATTCTTTGTTTAGTTCTGTACCCCATTTTTAATAGGGTTATTTGATTCTCTGTATTATAACTTCTTATGTTCTTTGTATATATTGGATATTAGCCCTCATCAGATGTAGGATTGGTAAAGATATTTTCTCAATCTGTTTGTTGCTATTTTGTCCTAATGATGGTGTCCTTTACCTTACATCAGCTTTACAGTTTTATGAGGTCCCATTTGTTGATTCTTGATCATAGAGCATAAGCCATTGGTGTTTTGTTCAGGAAAACTTCTCCAGTGCCCATGTGATCAACACTCTTCCCCACTTTTTTTTCTGATAGTTTGAGTGTATCTGGATTCATTTGGAGGTCCTTCATCCACTTGGACGTAAGCTGTGTACAAGGTGATAAGAATGAATCACTTTGCATTCTTCTAAATGCTGACCTCCAGTTGAACCAGCACCATTTGTTGAAAATGCTGCCTTTTTTTCCATGGATGGTTTCAGCTCCTTTGTCAACGATCAAGTGACCATAAATGTGTAGGCTTATTTCCGAGTCTTCAGTTCTATTCCACTGATCTAGCTGCCTGTTTCTGTACCAATACCATAAACTTTTTATCACTATTGTTCTATAATACTGCTTGAGGTCAGGGATGGTGATTACCCCAGAAGTTCTTTTGTGGTTCAGGATAGTTTTCGCTATTCTGTTTTTTTATTATTAAAATTAATTTGCAAATTGCTCTTTCTGTGAAGAATTGAGTTGGAATTTTGATGGGGATTACATTGAATCTATAGGTTACTTTTGGCAAAATGGCCATTTTTACTATATTAATTCTGCCAATCCATGAGCATGACAGTTTTTTCCATCTGCTGAGATCATCTTCAGTTTCTTTCTTCAGACACTTGAAGTTCTTGTCATACAGATATTTCACTTGCTTGATTAGAGTCATAGCAAGGTATTGTATATTATTTGGGATTGTTGTGAAGGGTGTCACTTCCTTAATTTCTTCTCAGCCTGTTTATCCTTTGAACAGAGGAAGGCTACTGTTTTGATTGAGTTAATTTTGTACCGCGATACTTTGCTGAAGTTGTTTATCAGGCTTAGTAGTTCTCTGGTAGAACTTTTGTGGTCACTTTGCTATCATATCATCTGCAAATAGTGATATTTTGACTTCTTCTTTTCCAATTTGTATTCCTTTCATCTACTTTTGTTTTCAGGTTGCTCTATCTAGGACTTCAAGTACTATATTGAATACATAGGGAGAGAATGGATAGCCTTGTCTAGTCTCTGATTTTAGTGGGATTGATTCAAGTTTTTCTCCATTTTCTTTAATGTTAGCTACTGGTTTGCTGTATATGGCTTTTACTATGTTTAGGTATGGGCCTTGAATTCCTGTTCTTTCCAGGACTTTTATCATGAAGGGCTGTTTAATTTTGTCAAATGCTTTCTCGCATCTAATGAAATATTCATGTGTTTTTTTTCTTTGAGTTTCTTTATATAGAGGATTACGTTGATGGATTTCCATATATTGAACATCCCTTCATCCCTGGTGTGTAGCCTACCTGATCATGATGGATGATCATTTTGATGTGTTCTTGGATTCACTTTGTGAGAAATTTTTTGAGTATTTTTGTGTCAATATTCATAAGGAATGATGTTCTGAAGTTCTCTTTCTTTGTTGGGTCTTTGTGTGGTTTAGGTATAAGCATAATTGTGGCTTCATAGATGGAATTGGGTTGTGCTCTGTCTGTTTCTATTTTGTGGGATAGTTTGGACAGTATTGGTATGAGGCCTTCTACGAAGGTCTGATGGAATTCTGCACTAAACCCATCTGGTCTTAGGCTCTTTTTGGTTGGGAGATTTTTAATAACTGCTTCTATTTCTTTTGGATTTATGGGGTTGTTTAGATGGTTTATCTGATCTTGATTTAAATTTTGTAGGTGATGTTTGTCTAGAAAATTTTCCATTTTCTCCAGATTTCCCAGTTTTGTTGAATATAGGTTTTGTAGGGTATTTTGAATTTCCACTGATTCTGTTGTTATGTCTCCCTTTTCATTTCTGATTTTGTTAATTTGGATATTGTCTGTGCCCTCTGGTTAGCCTGGCTGAGAGTTTATATATCTTGTTGACTTTCTCAAAGAACCAGGTCCTAGTTTTGTTGATTCTTTGTACAGTCCTCTTTATTTCAACTTTGTTGGTTTCAACCCTGAGTTTGATTATTTCCTGCCTTCTAGTCGTCTTGTGACTTTGCTTCTTTTTGTTCTAGAGCTCTTAGGTGTGCTGTCGAGCTGCTAACATACGCTCCCTCCTGTTTCTTTTTGCAGGCATTTAAAACTATGAGTTTTCCTCTTACCACTGTTTCATTTTCTTCCATAAGTTTGGGTATGTTGTACCTTCATTTTCATTAAATTCTAAGAATGCTTTAATTTCTTTCTTTATTTCTTCCTTGACCAAGTTGTCATTGAGTAGAGTGTTGTTCAACTTCCAAGTGTATGTAGGCTTTCTGTTGCTTTTGTTCCTATTGAAGACCAACCTTAATCTGTTGTGATCTGATAAGATGCATGGAATTATTTCATCTTCCTTTATCTGTTGCAGCCTATTTTGTGGCCTATTATATGTTCAATGTTGGAGAAGGTACCATGAGGTTCTTAGAAGAAGGTATATTCTTTTGTTTTAGGATAAAATGTTCTATAAATATCTGTTAAGTCCATTTGGTTCATAACTTCTTTTAGTTTCTCTACTTCTCTGTTTAATTTGTATTTCCATGAACTGTCTGTTGGTGAGAGTGGGATGTTCAAATCTCCTTCTATCATTGTGTGAGGTGCAATGTGGGATTTGAGCTTTAGTAAGGTTTCTTTTATAAATGTAGGTGCCCTTGTATTTGGAGCATAGATATTTAGGATTGAGACTTAATTTTGGTGGATTTCTCCTTTGATGAATATGAAATGTGCTTCCTTATCTTTTTTGATGACCTTTGTTTGAAAGTTGATTTTATCTCAATATTAGAATGGCTATTCCAGCTTGTTTCTTTGGACCATTTGCTTGGAAAATTGTTTTCCAGCCTTTTACTCTGTATTCATGTTTCTGTCTCTGAGGTGTGTTTCCTATAGGCTGCAAAATGCTTGCTCCTCTTTACCTAT
The DNA here is from genome assembly GCF_011064425.1 of Rattus rattus. Classification (NCBI taxonomy): domain Eukaryota; kingdom Metazoa; phylum Chordata; class Mammalia; order Rodentia; family Muridae; genus Rattus; species Rattus rattus. The sequence goes on from NC_046172.1 coordinate 63,629,502, forward strand.
CCAATCTGTTAGTCTTTGTCTTTTTATTGGGGAATTGAAGTAAATTGATGTTAAGAGAGATCAAGGAATAGTGATTGTTGGTTCCTGTTATTTTCTTTCTTAGAGTTGGAATTGTGCCTGTGTGTCTCACTTCTTTTGGTTTTGTTACAAGGAGATTGCTTTCTTCCTTTTTCTAGGGTGTAGTTTCCCTCCTTCTGTTGGAGTTTTACATCTATTATACTTTGTTGGCCAAGATTTGTAGAAAGATATTGTGTAAATTTGGTTTTGTCATGGAATATCTTGGTTTCTTCATCTATGTTTATTGAGAATTTTGCTGGATATAATAGCCTGGGCTGGCATTTTTGTTTTCTTAGGGTCTGTATGACATCTGCCCAGGATCGTCTGGCTTTCATAGTTTCTAGTGAGAAGTCTGGTGTAATTCTTATAGGTCTGCCTTTATATGTTTAGTTGACCTTTTTTCTATACTGCTTTTAATATTCTTTCTTTGTTTTGTGCATTTGGTGTTTTGACTATTATGTGACAGGAGGAATTTCTTTTCTGGTCCATTCTATTTGGAGTTCTGTATGCTCCTTGTATATTTGTGGGCTTCTCTTTTTTTAGGTTAGAGAAGTTTTCTCTAATTTTGTTGAAGATATTTACTTGCCCTTTAATTTGGGAATCTTTTGGTCTCTTTTATACCTATTACCCTTAGGTTTGATCTTCTCATTGTGTCCTGGATTTCCTGGATGTTTTGTGTAAGAACTTTTTGCATTTTACATTATCTTTGACAGTTGTATCAATGATTTCTATGGTATATTCTACTCCTGAGACTCTCCCAACTCTTGTATTGTGTTTGTGATGCTTGCATCTATGATTCCTGATCTCTTCTCCACGGTTGTCTTTTTTTTTTCTTTCTTTCTATATTGTTTGTATTTCTACTTTTATATCCTGGATGGTTTTGCTGAATTCCTTTACCAGTTTGGTTGGTTTTTCCTGTAATTCTTTAAGGGATTTTTGTGTTTCTTCTTTAAGGGCTTCTACTTGTTTACCTGTGTTGTCCTGTATTTCCTTAAAGGTGTTATTTATGTCCTTCTTAAAGTCCTCCATCATCATAAAACATGGTTTTAAATCTAAATCTTGCTTTTCTGGCGTGTTTGGATATCCAATATTTGCTTTGGTGTGAGAACTGGGCTCTGATGATGCCAGGTAGTGTTGGTTTCTGTTGCTTAGGTTCCTGTGCTTGCCTTTCGCCATCAGGTTGTCTCTGGTGTTAGCTTGTCTTGCTGTCTCTGACTGGCTTTATCTTCCTGTAGGCCTGTGTACCAGCACTCCTGCAGACCTGTTTTCTTTCAGCCAGAACTGGGAACAAAGAGTTCTACTCTCAGGTTTATAAGTGCTCTTGGCAATTGATTTTCAGCTCTTGGCACAGGTAGAAACCTGACCAGTCCTGTCCCTGACTGCTCTTAGGTCCCAGGGGGTTCAGATGGCCTTAGGTGATTTCCTCTTGGGTCAGGAATGTATGCAGAAAGTAGTTGTTTCCTCTGAGCTCTCAGGAGTGTCTGCACTTCTGAGGTTCCATCTCTCTCTCCCCCATGGGATTTGGGTGCTGGGAGCTGTGTGACAGGTTCAGTTCAGTTCTGGGCACAGGCAGAAACCAGCAGGTTCCTTCTTGCTCACTGCTCCTATATTCCTGTATTCAGAGGTACTATGCAGTTTCCTCTTGGGCTAGGGATGTGGGCAGTAGTGGGCAGAAGTGGCGGTCTGTCCTGCAGTGGATTGTCTGCACTTCTGGGAGTTCAGCTCTCTTCCCCCATGGGATTTTGGTGCAGGGAGCTGTGGGTTTGGAACTCATAAACTCTTAAATCCTATATTTTGCTTTCATATTTACACCTGCTTACTATATGGGCTGCATAAATGAATGAATGAAAAATGAATTGAACCTTTTGACAACTGTTAGTCACTACTTGTTCAAAAATTTAGCCGAGAAATATAATGAACATTTATCCAAGTTTTTGAAACTTCAAACTACTGTATTCTATATTTATAGCTACTTTTGTTTACTTTTGTTAACATTAACAGGAATAAACATCATTCCTTCTTCATAGGCTAGAGGATTCTTTTACTTTTTTCTTTTGAAAAGAAAGGATGGTGTATAGGATAAACCAAGATTTCCAGGCTGCACAGCTTGAGTCAGGTTGAAATTTATTTATCTGAGGTGAGGAGACTCTCCCATTGTTAATATTCCTAAAAGTTCTGCAGGGAGTGATAAAAGTACTATTTTTGTGAGTTGTAATGCAGACTTGACTGGGTATTTTGGTTTTACGCACATCTTTGTATGATCCATGTTCCTGTAACTAACCCTAACAAACTCCTGGATTCACCAAATTACACTTTCATAAAGTTGTTATTATATTGCTTGATGGATCCCCTATCTAGAGTAGTAGATATTTGTTTATGTATCCCCAGAAAATGTCACACAAATATTACTTTCTATAATCTTTTTTTCAATAAATATATCTTGATATCTATTTCAGAAAATACCATAGAGTCATAACATTCATAAATTTTGTTCAGAGACAGTAGATCCTATAAATATCTCTTGAAGGATTTATGAGTAGCTCTCTGCATTATATATTTATTCTGACCCACTATATTTCATTTGTTTTTGGAGTCACGTACAAATGTCTAATTGTGAAGAGTCAGACTGTTTCTTTTGGAGCACACCTTGTAGTAATTTAAAGTCTTTCTAGCCACAACGAGTCACAGGTATTATTTTTATTATAACTTAAGAACTTTAAAAGTGTGCATGTGTTCTTTATCCCAAGAGAAACTACTGCTTTTAAGCCTAGTCTATTATCTAAAGAAATATAAAATTACTTGTTTATTTTACTTGCCTTTTGTATCTTGTGTTTTCTATTTCTCTTGGGAAAGTATTCCCTTTTAACTCTCCCACAGTATTTACTGCATTATTATTTTTAACCTTTCCTGTGAGTTTTAGAATCTAGTTTTTAAATCCATCAAAATGATTATCTTTATTTTGTCTTCAAAATTGACCTCCAAGTTCACTTTCTGAATTCTGTCTCCAAAAAAAAAAAATCAATTGTATACACACAGAATTGGGAACATGTGAATTTAACAACACTTCATGCTGGAAAACAACCTGAGGGTTGAGTAGAGTGTGATCTCAAAATGAATCAGAAGTGACGTATATACTTAGAAAAGAGAGCTAATGCAATCTTGGTCTACATTAGCAGAAGTAATAGTGTTTAGCCTTCAGGCAGTAATTGTCCTATTGTACTTTGTGCTATGGTTTAGGCCAATATTAAGGAGAAGACTATTGATAAATTAAAACATGCCCAGAGGACGGCAAGTCAGCAAGTATGGGGTATGAAAATACTACTATACAAAAATATCTGGATTTGTCATTATCATTTAGATTTAGTTTTAAAAGGTCTGAGTCTATGTGTCAAATAGGGAATATGATGAGTAACATGAATATAACTTCATTAGTTTTTACAGCTTCAGACAGTTCATATCAACACAGGTAATTTATGTGAACAAACGGAAAACACATTTTACTTCAAAACTTTGGAAGTTCATCAAGACCTAGGTAGGGTCATGTATATAAATGATTGTTTTGCTGACTGGTGTGGAAAGAATGCTGGAGTAGTCATGAAAATGTGCCTTGGCACTAGTACCCTCAGCTACATTTTTGTTATAATCCTATAAAAAATCATTGCTTTTCTGTAGGTTTTTGTACCATTGCTCCTACTCCTTAAATTAAAGATTTAAAGTATGTTAATTTAAAGATACTGGCTTGATTGGTCAGAGCCCATTTCAGGCTTCACAAGACAAAGATACCAAGTGAAAACTTTTAACAGTTTTTTAACATTTATAAAATAATAAGCATTATATAAGCACTGTTTAAGGGTTACTATAGCTGTGATAAAGTACCATGACCAAAAGCAACTTGGTGAGGAAAGGAAGTATGTTATCTTACAGTAGTTTGTATTTTATTATCCAGGGAAATAAAGGCAAGAACTCAAAAAGGAATCTATAGGCAGGAACTTATGCAGAGACCATGGAAGAATGCTGCTTACCAACTTGCTCCTGATGGCTTCCTCAGCCTGTTTTCTTATAACAGTTACAACACCCAGTTCAGGAATGGTGCATGGGTCTGGTGCACCCAATCAATCCCCAATCAAAATAATTCACCACAGACATAAGACATATGTGCCTGCAGACAAATCTTACGGTGGCATTTTCTTGAGTGTCAAACTGACATAAACCAGCCAACAAAGCACTAAGTGAAATTGATAACTAGACAAATAACTGTATGGAATAACAGTAGAGGACATTATTATACTGAGTAAGAGTGTAGAAACTACAACTCCAAAATTAACTTTATTTAGCTTAATTTTGTGGTTATACATGTTCTAGAAGCACAAAAGTTCACACTTCCCACCCCTACTACCCAATTAGGGTACATAGAGCTCCAGGTCAACAAATCTCCAAATGATGACCTATCAGGAATTTAGAAAAACTGACTATGTTCAAGAAAACGAGATGCTATTGCTTTGGTCCCCCAACTTGTAGCCTTAATTGCATATATTATAAGACTATGTAAATCGGTTTTATGACTTCAACTGTGATTAAAATGACATGGTTTGACCATATCACTCAAAACCTCTCTACACTGATATTCTCGAAAGAGAATTTACTTGCTTTATCTTTGCTTATTACTTGACATACTTGACATATTGTGACTTACAGACACAAGTTTTTCGTCAACTATATAAAGTCCACTTGCAAAGATGGCAACTTGATCCAGTTCAAGATGGCAAAGATCCAACTTGAAAAATAAGAGGAATAGCTGATCATCCCTAAACCATACCTTAAATTGTACTCCCATATAGTTTAAAAAATGTCGATGAGTCTGCTAAGCAGTAAATGTCTCTCACATGTAAAATTTCTTGGCTTCATTTAACTGTTTATTTGATTACCTTGTATTATTTCTAAGAAAATGATTTTCTTCTTTTCATGAAATCATGAAAGGAAATCCTGATGAATTTTTATAGGTCATTCCTTAGAATGCTCCTGAATCACTTTAACATATGAATTACATAAAACAATGACTATATTTATATAGCTTTGTAGACTAAACACAGGCAGAGGCTCAGTATGGTTCAACATTGAGTCTTTGGTTTTACTTGCCCTCCCAGAGTCTGAGGAGTCCAATATCACAACATATTTTAAAGACATTTCCAATATACCAGTGGACCTCAGTAAATTACATAAAGATTTTCATACACGCACACACATACACACGCACATGTGCACACATACACAGGTGCTTGTGTATGTGTTTATGTGATTGATTTGATAGATAGATAGATAGATAGATAGATAGATAGATAGATAGATAGAAAGAAAATAATGGATTGGAGAGATAATTTTTAAGGCCAAAGATGAAGTTTAAAGAAATGGTTAGTTATTTATATTTCAAGTCTTCTAAAACTTCCTAAGAATAGTTGACTTCAATGTTTGAAATTTATATTTAAGGCAGATCTTCCCGTTGCTGCCACTGCAGAGAGAGCCCGTAAGGCACCTCTTTGAGCCTCGGGACCACAGGTAAGACCAACTTTGTTGCAAGAAAAGCAAATCTCGGACACACGGAGGCAGAATTCTTCTAGGACCAGGGCACGCCCCAGGCTTACCGGAAGTCCCACACCCACGGATCCCGCCCGCAGCAGCCTCTGCTCCCAAAACCCGGTGGGAGAGAGACCTCACTGGTCAGGTGGGCTGAGACTGCAGAGCAGAAGAGACCACCAACACTGCCCACCCCTGCCCACATCCCTGGCCCAAGAGGAAACTGTATAAGGCCTCTGGGCCCCGTGGAGAGGGCCCAGGAGCGGCAGGAGCCCTGCCTGAGACACCGCCAGAACCTGAAGGAAACAGACCGGATAAACAGTTCTCTGCACCCAAATCCTGTGGGAGGGAGAGCTAAACCTTCAGAGAGGCAGACAAGCCTGCGAAACCAGAAGAGACTGCTCTCTGCACACATTACTGATTCCAGAGGAAAACACCAAAATACATCTGGAACCCTGGTGCACGGAGGCTCCGGAAGAGGCGGGCAAGAGATCTTCCCGGTTGCTGCCACATGAGAGAGCCCGTGGGCAGCACCCCGAACGAACTTGAGCCTCGGGACCACAGGTAAGACCAACTTTTCTGCTGCAAGTGACCTGCCTGGTGAACTCAAGTCACAGGCCCACAGGAACAGCTGAAGACCTGTAGAGGGGCAAAACTACACACACGAAAGCAGAACACTCTGTCCCCATAACTGGCTGAAAGAAAACAGGAAAACAGGTCTACAGCACTCCTGACACACAGGCTTATAGGACAGTCTAGACACTGTCAGAAATAGCAGAACAAAGTAACACTAGAGATAATCTGATGGCGAGAGGCAAGCGCAGGAACACAAGCAACAGAAACCAAGACTACATGGCATCATCGGAGCCCAATTCTCCCACCAAAACAAGCATGGAATATCCAAACACACCAGAAAAGCAAGATCTAGATTAAAAATCATATTTGATCATGATGCTGGAGGACTTCAAAAAGACGGAAGAACTCCTTAGAGAACAAGTAGAAGCCTAGAGAGGAATCGCAAAAAAATCCCTGAAAGAATTCCAGGAAAACACAATCAAACAGTTGAAGGAATTAAAATGGAAATAGAAGCAATCAAGAAAGAACACATGGAAATAACCCTGGATATAGAAAAACCAAAAGAAGAGACAAGGAGCTGTAGATACAAGCTTCACCAACAGAATACAAGAGATGGAAGAGAGAATCTCAGGAGCAGAAGATTCCATAGAAATCATTGACTCAACTGTCAAAGATAATGTAAAAGCAGAAAAAAGCTACTGGTCCAAAACATACAGGAAATCCAGGACTCAATGAGAAGATCAAACCTAAGGATAATAGGTATAGAAGAGAGTGAAGACCCCAGCTCAAAGGACCAGTAAATATCTTCAACAAAATCATAGAAGAAAACTTCCCTAACCTAAAAAAAGAGATACCCATAGGCATACAAGAAGCCTACAGAACTCCAAATAGATTGGACCAGAAAAGAAACACCTCCCGTCACATAATAGTCAAAACACTAAACGCACAAAATAAAGAAAGAATATTAAAAGCAGTAAGGGAAAAAGGTCAAGTAACATATAAAGGCAGACCTATCAGAATCACACCAGACTTCTCGCCAGAAACTATGAAGGCCAGAAGATCCTGGACTGATGTCATACAGACCCTAAGAGAACACAAATGCCAGCCCAGGCTACTGTATCCTGCAAAACTCTCAATTAACATAGATGGAGAAACCAAGATATTCCATGACAAAACCAAATTTACACAATATCTTTCTACAAATCCAGCACTACAAAGGATAATAAATGGTAAAGCCCAACATAAGGAGGCAAGCTATACCCTAGAAGAGGCAAGAAACTAATCGTCTTGGCAACAAAACAAAGAGAAGAAAAGCACACAAACACAACCTCACATCCAAATATGAATATAACAGGAAGCAATAATCACTATTCCTTAATATCTCTCAACATCAATGGCCTCAACTCCCCAATAAAAAGACATAGATTAGCAAACTGGATACGCAACGAGGACCCTGCATTCTGCTGCCTACAGGAAACACACCTCAGAGACAAAGACAGACACTACCTAAGAGTGAAAGGCTGGGAAACAACTTTCCAAGCAAATGGTCAGAAGAAGCAAGCTGGAGTAGCCATTCTAATATCAAATAAAATCAATTTTCAACTAAAAGTCATCAAAAAAGATAAGGAAGGACACTTTATATTCATCAAAGGAAAAATCCACCAAGATGAACTCTCAATCCTAAATATCTATGCCCCAAATACAAGGGCACCTACATACGTAAAAGAAACCTTACTAAAGCTCAAAACACACATTGCACCTCACACAATAATAGTAGGAGATTTCAACACCCCACTCATCAATGGACAGATCATGGAAACAGAAATTAAACAGAGACGTAGACAGACAAAGAGAAGTCATGAGCCAAATGGACTTAACAGATATTTATAGAACGTTCTACCCTAAAGCAAAAGGATATACCTTCTTCTCAGCTCCTCATGGTACGTTCTCCAAAATTGACCATATAATTGGTCAAAAAACGGGCCTCAACAGGTACAGAAAGATAGAAATAATCCCATGCGTATATCGGACCACCACGCCTAAAGCTGGTCTTCAATAACAATAAGGGAAGAATGCCCACATATACGTGGAAATTGAACAATGCTCTACTCAATGATAACCTGGTCAAGGAAGAAATAAAGAAAGAAATTAAAAAACTTTTTAGAATTTAATGAAAATGAAGGTACAACATACCCAAATTTATGGGACACAATGAAAGCTTTGCTAAGAGGAAACTCATAGCTCTGAGTGCCTGTAGAAAGAAACAGGAAAGAGCATATGTCAGCAGCTTGACAGCACACCTAAAAAAGCTCTAGAACAAAAAGAAGCAAATACACCCAGGAGGAGTAGAAGGCAGGAAATAATCAAACTCAGAGCTGAAATCAACCAAGTAGAAACAAAAAGGACCATAGAAGAATCAACAGAACCAAAAGTTGGTTCTTTGAGAAAATCAACAAGATAGATAAACCCCTAGCCAGACTAACGAGAGGACACAGAGAGTGTGTCCAAATTAACAAAATCAGAAATGAAAAGGGAGACATAACTACAGATTCAGAGGAAATTCAAAAAATCATCAGATCTTACTATAAAAGCCTATATTCAACAAAACTTGAAAATCTGCAGGAAATGGATAACTTCCTAGACAGATACCAGGTACCGAAGTTAAATCAGGAACAGATAAACCAGTTAAACAACCCCATAACTCCTAAGGAAATAGAAGCAGTCATTAAAGGTCTCCCAACCAAAAAGAGCCCAGGTCCAGACGGGTTTAGTGCAGAATTCTATCAGACCTTCATAGAAGACCTCATACCAATATTATCCAAACTATTCCACAAAATTGAAACAGATGGAGCACTACCGAATTCCTTCTATGAAGCCACAATTACTCTTATACCTAAACCACACAAAGACCCAACAAAGAAAGAGAACTTCAGACCAATTTCCCTTATGAACATCGACGTTAAAAAATACTCAACAAAATTCTGGCAAACCGAATCCAAGAGCACATCAAAACAATCATCCACCATGATCAAGTAGGCTTCATCCCAGGCATGCAGGGATGGTTTAATATACGGAAAACCATCAACGTGATCCATTATATAAACAAACTGAAAGAACAAAACCACATGATCATTTCATTAGATGCTGAGAAAGCATTTGACAAAATTCAACACCCCTTCATGATAAAAGTCCTGGAAAGAATAGAATTCAAGGCCCATACCTAAACATAGTAAAAGCCATATACAGCAAAAACCAGTGGCTAACATTAAACTAAATGGAGAGAAACTTGAAGCAATCCCACTAAAATCAGGGACTAGACAAGGCTGCCCACTCTTCCCCTACTTATTCAAGATAGTACTCGAAGTCCTGGACAGAGCAATCAGACAACAAAAGGAGGTCAAACAGATACAAATTGGAAAGGAACATGTCAAAATATCACTATTTGCAGATGATATGGTAGTATACTTAAGTGACCCCAAAAGTTAAACAACTTCAGCAACGTGGCTGGGTATAAAATTAACTCAAATAAATCAGTAGCCTTCCTCTACACAAAAGAGAAACAAGCCGAGAAAGAAATTAGGAAAATGACACCCTTCATAATAGTCCCAAATAATATAAAGTACCTCGTGTGACTTTTTTTAACCAAGCAAGTAAAAGATCTGTACAATAAGAACTTCAAGACACTGAAGAAAGAAATTGAAGAAGACCTCAGAAGGTGGAAAGATCTCCCATGCTCATGGATTGGCAGGATTAATATAGTAAAAATGGCCATTTTACCAAAAGCGATCTACAGATTCAATGCAATCCCCATCAAAATACCAATCCAATTCTTCAAAGAGTTAGACAGAACAATTTGCAAATTCATCTGGAATAACAAAAAACCCAGGATAGCTAAAACTATCCTCATCAATAAAAGGACTTCAGGGGGAATCACTATCCCTGAACTCAAGCAGTATTACAGAGCAATAGTGATAAAAACTGCATGGTATTGGTACAGAGACAGACAGATAGACCAATGGAACAGAATTGAAGACCCAGAAATGAACCCACACACCTATGGTAACTTGATTTTTGACAAAGGAGCCAAATCCATCCAATGGAAAAAGATAGCATTTTCAGCAAATGGTGCTGGTTCAACTGGAGGTCAACATGTAGAAGAATGCAGATCGATCCATGCTTATCACCCTGTACAAAGCTTAAGTCCAAGTGGATCAAGGACCTCCACATCAAACCAGACACACTCAAACTAATAGAAGAAAAAACTAGGGAAGCATCTGGAACACATGGGCACTGGAAAAAAATTTCCTGAACAAAACACCAATGGCTTATGCTCTAAGATCAAGAATCGACAAATGGGATCTCATAAAACTACAAAGCTTCTGTAAGGCAAAGGACACTGTGGTTAGGACAAAACGGCAACCAACAGATTGGGAAAAGATCTTTACCAATCCTACAACAGATAGAGGCCTTATATCCAAAATATACAAAGAACTCAAAAAGTTAGACCGCAGGGAGACAAATAACCCTATTAAAAAATGGGGTTCAGAGCTAAACAAAGAATTCACAGCTGAGGAATGCCGAATGGCTGAGAAACACCTAAAGAAATGTTCAACATCTTTAGTCATCAGGAAATGCAAATCAAAAACAACCTGAGATTTCACCTCACACCAGTGAGAATGGCTAAGATCAAAAACTCAGGTGACAGCAAATGCTGGCGGATGTGGAGAAAGAGGAACACTCCTCCATTGTTGGTGGGATTGCAGACTGGTACAACCATTCTGGAAATCAGTCTGGAGGTTCCTCAGAAAAAATTGGACATTGAACTGCCTGAGGATCCAGCTATACCTCTCTTTGGGCATATACCCAAAAAGATGCCCCAACATATAAAAAGACACATGCTCCACTATGTTCATCGTAGCCTTATTTATAATAGCCAGAAGCTGGAAAGAACCCAGATGCCCTTCAACAGAGGAATGGATACAGAAAATGTGGTACATCTACACAATGGAATATTACTCAGCTATAAAAAACAAAGACTTTATGAAATTCAGAGGCAAATGGTTGAACTGAAAATATCATCCTGAGTGAGCTAACCCAATCACAGAAAGACATATGGTATGCACTCATTGATAAGTGGCTATTAGCCCAAATGCCTGAATTACCCTAGATGCCTAGAACAAAATGAAACTCAAGACGGATGATCAAAATGTGAATGCTTCACTCCTTCTTTAAAAGGGGAACAAGAATACCCTTGGCAGGGGAGAGGCAAAGATTAAAACAGAGACTGAAGGGACACCCATTCAGAGCCTGCCCCACATGTGGCCCCTATATATACAACCACCCAATTAGATAAGATGGATGAAGCAAAGAAGTGCAGAAGTGTAGATCGCTCCTGAGAGACACAGCCAGAATACAGCAAATACAGAGGCGAATGTCAGCAGCAAACCACTAAACTGAGAATAGGACCACCGTTGAAGGAATCAGAGAAAGAACTGGAAGAGCTTGAAGGGGCTCGAGACCCCATATGTACAACAATGCCAAGCAACCAGAGCTTCCAGGGACTAAGCCACTACCTAAAGACTATACATGGACTGACCCTGGACTCTGACCTCATAGGTAGCAATGAATATCCTAGTAAGAGCACCAGTGGAAGAGGAAGCCCTGTCCTTGACTGAAAGTGAACTAGACAGTTGGGGGAGGCGGCAAAGGGGAGGGTAGGACACCCCATAAAGGGGAGGGGAGGGGATGTAAACCAGGAAAGGGAATATATAAGAAATATTCAAGTTAATAAAAAAAAAAAAAAAAAAAAAAACAAAAAAAAAAAAAAGAAATTTATATTTAAAGTTGTTTTGTTAAATTTCAGTACTATTAATAATATTTTGAAAATTCTTTTGTCTGATTATGGTAGGGATTCATTTTTTGACATAACTACCAATCAACAAATGAATGAAAAAGGAAACTGATACACACTTTTACTTATTTTTCTGTGTTGGAATTCAAACACTATGCGCAAGGGAACTTAGAAAAGAAATCATTAAATTGGCTTGCCATTTCAGGTGATTTTTGTCCATGACAGGAAAAATGGAACCATCTGAGAGGGTACATCTTGATTTGTAAGCCTTGAGAGGGACAGTGGAAATAGTGTGAGTCTTTTGAAACTTTAAAGCCCACCCCTAGTGACATGGCTCATCCAATAAGATTATCTCTCTCTTTTTTTCATCTTTAATAACTTGGGTGTTTCTTATTTACATTTCTTTTTTTATCTTTATTAACTTGAGTATTTATTTACATTTTGATTGTTATTCCCCTTCCCGGTTTCCCGGCCAACCACCCCCCAACCCCCTCCCCCCCCCTTCTCCATTGGTGCTTCCCCTCCCCATTCTCCCCCCATTACCCCTCCCCCCAACAATCCCGTTTACTGGGGGTTCAGTCTTAGCAGGACCCAGGGCTTCCCCTTCCACTGGTGCTCTTACTAGGATATTCATTGCTACCTATGAGGTCAGAGTCCAGGGTCAGTCCATGTATAGTCTTTAGGTAGTGACTTAGTCCCTGGAAGCTCTGGTTGCTTGGCATTGTTGTACATATGGGGTCTCGAGCCCCTTCAAGCTCTTCCAGTTCTTTCTCTGATTCCTTCAACAGGGGTCCTATTCTCAGTTCAGTGGTTTGCTTGCTGGCATTCGCCTCTGTATTTGCTGTATTCTGGCTGTGTCTCTCAGGAGAGATTCTGTCCATGTTCATGTCAGCCTGCAATTTTTTGTTTCATCCATCTTCTAGTTTGGTGGCTGTATATGTATGGGCCACATGTGGGGGCAGGCTCTGAATGGGTGTTCCTTCTGTGTCTGTTCTACACTTTGCCTCCTTATTTCCTCCCAAGGGTATTCTTGTTCCCTTTTAAAGAAGGAGTGAAGCATTCACATTTTGATCATCCTTCTTGACTTTCATGTGTTCTGTGGATCTAGGGTAATTCAAGCATTTGGGCTAATATCCACTTATCAATAAGTGCATACCATGTCTGTTTTTCTGTGATTTGGTTAACTCACTTAGGATGATATTTTCCAGTTCCACCATTTGCCTATGAATTTCATAAAGTCATTGTTTTTGATAGCTGAGTAATATTCCATTGTGTAGATGTACCACGATCTTTAATCTTTCCTAAATAGTTCCACCAACTGTGAACAAAGTATTTAAACATGAGCCTGTGGGTGCCATTCTCATTAAAAACCACCCAATTCCACGACCTGGCCTGCATAGTCTCCTGGCTTTATCATTGAGAAAATTCATTTATTTAGTCCAACTTCAAAAGTTTCCATAGTCTTCCACAGTCGCAGACCAATTTAAACTGTAAGAAGTCATAAGAAAGGTAGTTAAAGACAAAGGCATAAGCTATGATTTTAAAAATAGACAAATGGTGTTATATCAGGACAGTTTTAAAACAGACTAAAGTATATAGAGCTACTCCCTTAAAGAAGACATTAATATGGCTAATTTTCTGAAAGTTTAATTAATTCAGTAATCATCAGGGATATACCATCAAACAAAAGTATCAAATAATAAAATATACCAAATTCTGGCAAGGAAGTGAAAAAGGAAATTCACATATTATTTATAGGGATATAAAGTTGGACAATCAGTTATTCTGGAAAACACTGTGGAGATTGTTCAAGAAGTAAAGATTAGCACAACTACCATTTCATGCAGAAATTCTACCGGATGTAGTTCTAAAGGAGATGAAATCAAATTAAAATATAGTAGTAATTCTGTTCATTTGTTAAAGCTATGCTACAAAGCTATTGTAGGTTCACATCATTGAATGCCTGGATAAAGAAAAAATATTACATATGATGCAATACTATCCTGCTTTTAAAATAATGAAAACCTGACACTTTAAGGAACATAATCCTTAGGAACTGGAGGTTATTATACCAAGTAAAGTAAACCCAACATAGAAAGACATATGCTGCACATTCCCACTGATTTAGTGGAAATTAAAATCCTAATTTCATTGATGAATAGAAGAAATAAGCATGGAACATAGAAATAATTTTGATAAGAGAAGGATTTATTTCTGTTTTGCAAAATGCACAGTAGGGTGACTATTGACTAAATTAATCTATAATGTATTTCAAAATGACTAGAAAAGGAGTCCATACATTTCTCCACACAAAATTTTTAGTACATGGAGAAAGGGAACACTCCTCCATTGCTGGTGAAATTGTTACCAGGCACATCCACTCTGGAAAACAGTCTGGCAGTTCCTCAGAAAATTGGAAATAGTTTCACCCAAAGATCAAGCTATACTGCTCCTGGACATATACCCAAAATATGTTCTCCCACATAACAGAGATACGTGCTCCAATATGTTCATAGCAGTTTTATTTGTAATAGCCAAAATCAGGAATCAACCCAGATATCTCCCAACCATAAATGGATACAGAAAATGTGGTTCATTTACACAATGGAATACTATTCAGCTATTAAAACAAGGGCATTATGAATTTGTATGCAAATGGATGGAACTAGAAAATATTATCCTGAGTGAGGTGACCCACACCAATAAGAGTAAACATGAAATATACTCACTGGAAAGTGAATATTAGCCAAAAAATATAGAATAATTCAGGATACAACCCACAGGTAGTAAGAAGATTAATAAGGAGGAAGGCCCAAGTGAGGATGCTTCAATTCCACTCAGAGGGGAAGCAAAATAATCATGGGAGGAAGTGGGAGGAAGGGACATGGGGAGAGGGGAGAGGAAGGGGATAAGGGGGACAGGAGGAAGCCCAGAGGGCCAGGAGAATACATGGGAATATGCAGCTTCTGGGGGGTGGGAGGTAGGGGAGCCCTCTAGAATATTCTAGAGACTGAGATGTGAAAGACTCCCAGGACTAAATGGGGATGATTCTAGACAAAATGCCAAAATGTGAGAGGGAACTCAAAGAGTCGACCTCCAGTAGATACACAGGGCCCCCAAGTGGAGGGACAGGGATATACCAAACCACAGTCAAAATTTCTGACCCAGAATTGTTTCTGTCTAAAAGAACTGCAGGGACAAAAATGGAGAAGAGACTGAAGGAAAGGTGGTCCAGTGACAGGCCCAACTTGGGATCCATCTTATGTGGGGGCACCAAAGCCTGACACTATTACGGATATTATTGTGTATTTAATATACAGGAGCCTAGCATTGTTGTCCTCTGAGCTTCACTACAAATTGCTGAAACAGATGTACTTACACCCAACCATAAGACTGAAGTCAGGGGTCCCTATGGTTGAATTGGAGGAAGGATTGAAGAAGCCGAAGGGGAAGGTGTTCTGATAGGAAGACCAGCAGTCTCAACTAACCTGAACCCCTGGGAGATTCCAGAGACGGACCCCCTACCAAGCAGCTTACCTGGGCTGGGCTGAGACTCCTGGCACATATATAGCAGAGGACTGCCTCATCTAGTCTCAGTGGGGAAGATGAGGCTAATCCTTGAGAGACTTGATGCCCCAGGGAAGGGGATATCCATGGGATGGGAGAAAGTAGGAGTACCCTCTAAGAGGCAAAGGAATAGGATAAGGAACAGTGGGAGGTGTTACTGGAGGGGGGCAATTTAATGGAATGTAAATAAATAGTATGATTAATAAAAATTGTCTTACTATTAGAAAAAAGGAAAATGCTTATCTTTATTTTTATTACACATGGTATCTAGATATCGAATTATGTTGTATCTCATAAAGACATGCTAATATTATGTCTCACTAAAAATAGAAACAATACAGGTGCTTCCAGTTTACATCTATCCCACTGGTGACCCTGTGCCACAGCTCTCTGTACCAAGATACCACCAGGTGAGAACTGGTCACTTAGGAGTGCTGACACACAGACTTACAGGAGGGTCAAGACACTGTCAGAGACAGTAAAACAACCTAACACCAGAGATAACCAAATGGCAAGAGACAAGTGCAAGAACCTAAGCAACAGAAACCAAGGCTACTTGGCATCATCAGAAACAGATTTCCCAGCAAAGCAAGTCCTGGATATCCAACACACTAGAAAAGCAAGATTCTGATTTAAAATCATATCTCATTATGATGTCAGAGGACTTTAAGATGGACATACATAACTTACTAAGAGAAATACAGGACAAAACGGGTAAACAGATAGAAGCCCTTAAAGAGGAAACAAAAAAATCTCTTAAAGAATTAGAGGAAAACACAACCAAACAGGTGAAGGAATTGAATACCATCTAAGATCTAAAAATGGAAATAGAAACAATAACGACATCATCAAGGGAGACAAACATGGAAATAGAAAACATAAATCTTGGAGATAGAAAACATAAAAAGAGATCAGGAATCATAGACACACACATCACCAGCAGAATACAAGAGATAGAAGAGAGAATTTCAGGAGCAGAAGATACCATAGAAAATATTGACAGAATGGTTCAAGAAAATGGAAAATGAAAAAAGCTCCTAACCCAAAACATCCAGGAAATCCAAGACACAATGAGAAGATCAAACCTAAGGATAATAGGTATAGAAGAGAGTGAAGACTTGTAACTCAAAGGACCAGTAAATATCTTCAACAAAATTATAGAAGAAAACTTCCATAACCTAAAGAAAGAGATGCCCATAAACCTACAAGAAGCCTAGAGAACTCCAAAAAGATTGGACCAGAAAAGAAACTCCTCCCGTCACATAATAGTCAAAACACCAAATTCACAAAATAAAGAAAGAATATTAAAAGCAGTAAGGGAAAAAGGTCAAGTAACATATAAAGGCAGATCTATCAGAATCACACCAGAGTTCTCACCAGAGACCATGAAAGCCAGAAGATCCTGGGCAGATGTCATACACATACTCAGAGAACACATGCCCAGGCTACTATAGCTAGCAAAACTCTCAGTTAACATAGATGAAGAAACCAAGATATTCCATGAAAAAACCAAATTTACACACTATATTTCCACAAACCCAGTCCTATAAAGGGTAATAGATGGAAAACTCCAACACAATGAGGGAAATTGTACCTTAGAAAAAGCAAGATCTCAGAAGATTGAAAGAGCTCCCATGCTCATGGATTGGCAGAGTTGGCATAGTAAAAATGGCCATCTTGCCAAAAGTAATCTACAGATTCAATGCAATCCCCATCAAAATTCCAACTCAATTCTTCATAGAATTATGTTCTGGGGCCAAAGTTAGTGGTGTCTTTATCAATAGGTTCTTACCATGTAGTTTTAATTCCATAAAAACGTTTTAAGTTTTATTTTGAAATTAGTTTATGAACTACTGTGTTTTTATAAGGCCTTTTGATATAACCATAGTTTTGGTTACCCTACATCTCCAAAATTTTTTGACCCCCATGTCTCTATTAATCTTTTAACTAAGTATGTACCTTTTCTGTCATTTCACATGTGTTTTACTACACGTTTAATTTTACAAAGCTGACTTGAAGATAGTCATATGAGTTTTAGCACTCTCTTCCTTTGTTTTAGTCTTCCCTTCCTTCCTTTGCTGCTCTTCATTCTCTGGTGCCCTCCCATGCTTAAGCTTTTCTGCTCTTAGGATTCCAACTCTCTATGTTTTACATATAATCTGTTATCTTCTCTTCCTTAATATGTTCCCCAATAGACCTCTATCTAGTTTCCTAGTTTGCAGATGTGCTTGTGCTCCAACTTAAACCCATAAAACAAAAGATTTGAAACTAGGATTACATTCAGCTTTTGTCTTCCTAGGATTGTTTCCTCACTCAGGAAACTTCCATGATTTCTTTTTTCTTTACTGTTCAGTATTATTTCATTGTGTATATGTAGTACATTTTTCTTAGACATTCATCTGTTGAATATCTATGTTGGTTCCAATTTCTAGCTATTTTGAGTAGAGTGGCAATGAGTATGGATAGACAAATATCTCTTTACAAGGATATAAAATCTATTAGCTATAGGCCCAGGAGTTATCTGTTTATATGAATTATTAATATACGTTGATGGTAGTCACCTCTTTAATTACTATCTATTAATTCTACTCCCTATCCTACTTGTCATGTTATTTTCCAAATTGTCATTCTTGTGTATTCACTTAATTTTTAAAAATCTGGAATCTTAATAGAGAAAAATCTGATATTTTTCTTAGCTACTCTAAGCATCCTCAGTGGTTCCAAAGGGTGTTAATGTCTGTGATGTTAAGGACTATAGTGATTTTCTGTTCTCCATTTTTGTCACCGAGAGACTAATAGCTGAAGGTATCCTTTTTGATGCTGAGGTTAGTTTGTGGGTAGCATCATGTTAATGGCTATATTATTTTCTGGTGAATTGTACCTACATTTTGATCTGAAGCCAAACTCTGAAGCATAGGCTAGCAAGAAATGACTATAGCTATATACTTTGGCAGCAAAAGCATTTTTTCTATGAGTCAGTTTAACCTGTTCCTTTCATTGGTAACTTTTGGCCAAGTGTGAATATTTCTGGAAGAAAAAGAAAACCAGGATTATAATTGAGGACAGTGTCTATTGCTCTGTAAATCTTGACACAAATCTACCTGTATTGCTTCATAGTCTATGGTATAAGATCTCAGACAGGGATCATGGAATCAAGCACTACTGCACAATTATGCAACTAACAAAAGCAACCCCAGGGTCCAGTGCATGAGATAGTTGTTTAGCGTCAATGGTTTCAATTTCTGAGTTATGCATGCTCATGGAGTAACAGTAGCACACATGTTTGGAGTGAAACTTTGTGTAGAGAAACCACAGTTGTACTACTTCTAATAGTGAGGGGTGCTTTTTGCAGCCACAAAGATATAATATGAAACACAAACGTGTTACGGAATGGTGTAGACTCTGCCTTTGATGAGCGACCATATTTCTTGAGCAATAGTACAGATATTTGAGGCTCACAAACTGGTACATGTTTTAGGGAACAAATTACGGGCACACTCTGAGTGGCTAAGGCTTCATGAACCAAAGTCAAAGAAACTTCCAATTTAGATGATATATTTAGTTTATCTTTATAGTCTCCAAAAGTTGAGAGGTCTTGAGTTGTTCAAAGTCTTCTGAGAGTCAATGTTATCCTTTATTGCCAGCTTCTTTATAATACAAAAAAAATCAATGTTACATACTTTCTGCGTATAATGACATAAAATAATATTTCAACTTTAAATAATTCAATACTAAAATAACAAGGAAAGACCATACCAGAATAATATTGAGCACAGTAAGTCTAACACCCAACCCTGTAGCTTCATATCCTGACTTTGTAACTGATGCTAGCATTGTGAGGTTACAAAGAGGTTTGGGCACTCCATTTCTTCAGTCATGCCACCTTCCTGAAGCTTTCCTCAACAGTGATCCCATGTTTCTCTCCTAGCCAACATCCAGAGGTCTATAGTTCAAATTAGGCTTTGCCTCAATAGTCTCACAAATGGCCTCCTTTCTGAGAAGCCTGACCATGCCACACATTATGTATTCCAATCAGCTTTCTTGATCACAGGTACAAGACCACATAATTCTGCAGCTTTGTGTTTTGATTACTGCAAAATCAGAACAAAGTAGACAATACTGTCAAATTCTGCTACATCTCAAGATGTAGTCTGATCCCCCTCTGATATAATTGCTGAGTCCTCTATAGACCTTGTGTGGTGAACTTGTACACAAATTTCCTTAATTTATTTTGTCTTCAGCAGAAAATGCATTCAGTGTTAAGTTCAGGCTCTCTTATTTTAAATTAATTTTTATTTTCACAAGATAGGGTCATGGAAAGGCAGAATCTTTCCTTCAAGACAACTTTCCCATTGCTTTGGGGATGAAGATATATATTTCTTTTTGATGAAAAAAATTCTTTTACACTCATAAAAGTTTTGTCTGTCCCACCCATGTCTGAAATTTTAAATTAATACTAATTTCCTTGTCAATACACAATATATTTTGTCTTTCTGTTCTATTTCACTGAAATTCTGAATAAAAAAAATTGAGCAGTGAATTTGCCATACACTAACAGTATGTGTCTTGAAATTTCCTCTGGTAAAGATATCAAACCCACTTTTGAATTCGTACTTATTCGGGCTATATTTATATCATATTTTATTCAATTACACTGGAATGGATTTAGGTTTCAGTGTCAGTAGAAATGCAGAAAATATGCAAACATGAAGCTTGAACAATACATTTTGAATGATTTGTGACTATAGAAATGGGCAACTTATGGATTTAAAAATTCTTACTAGTGAAAACAAGCACAGAATTTAGCAGACTTGGTAATGTTATACTAAAATTATTCTAAGACAGTTCAAAAATTTTGATTCTCAACAATAAAAATCAGAAAATCAGAAAGATATTATTCTGTACCCCAAGTTCTTAGAAAAACAAGAACAAGAAAATCTCAAAATGAAGAGAAATGTTAAATATAAGATAAAAGTAATAAAATGGATAATAAAAGCACAGAAGGAAAGATCAATTGAACAAATAGTTGATACTTTCAAGGGCTAAACTAGATTGAAAAATCTGAGCCAAGGAAACAAAAAGGGGAAAAGAAATATAACAAATTATTAAAAATAGAGGTGAAAAAGACATTACAAGAGATATCCCTGAAATCCATATTTTTATTATGCAGTATTTTGAAAACAAATGCTATGATAAACTGGAAAATATAGAAGAAATGAATGTTTAAAATATTTGAGTGTGTTTGTGTGTGTGTGTGTGTGTGTGTGTGTGTGTGTGTGTTCATGTACAGATGTTCATGTTTAGACATGGAAGGGCAAAAAGAGATCGCTAAACTGGAATTATAGGTGCTTATAAAATTTTAGCTTGTTATGTGTGCTGATCCAATTTTTCACTCATCATAATTGTACCCTGAACATATATGCTATAAAAATTGCTTCAGAATGATTAATTTAGCTTCTCTGGGTATGTGGACTGTAGCATGTTTGTCTTTTACTTTATAGCTAATATCTACTTACAAGTGAGTAAATATCATGTTTGTCTTTCTGGGTGTGGGTTACCTCATTCAGGATGATTTTCTTCCAATTCCATCCATTTGTCTGCAGATTTTATGATGTCACTTTTTTAAAACAGCTGACTAATACTCCATTGTGTAAGTTTTTACATGGAGATAATTGTATCTACGTGGAAAGGAGAAATAGAATAGATTTTGTGAGTGAAATAGGGGGATGTGAGCTTGGGAACAGGAAGGATCAGGTGGTAGATGCAGAGGGAGGGAGAAAATACTAGGAGAAATGACTAGAATTTGGGGGTGAGGTGGAAACTGTGTAATGGAAAACATAGAGTCTACAAAAATAATCTTAACAGACTCCTAATGCGAGACACCGAGCCTGTGCTACCCATCTTCTGTAACCAGGCAAGGACTCAAGTGGAGGATTGGGACACTAACCCAACCATAAAACCTTTGACCTACAATTTTTCCTACCAGGGACTAGAGCCTAGCATAATCTTCATCAAACAGATGAGAGAGACTTCATCCAGCAATTGATGGGAGCAAGATGTAGAGTAAAACAATAGGCGAAGCTCAGTGAGTTCTTCAGAAGAGAGGGAAGAAGGTTCTGATGAGTCAGGGACACCAAGAAAACGCACCTCACAAGATCAACTGACTGGGAACTTGTGAACTCTAGAGATCAGGGACCCTGTAGGTGTCTGAGCTAGGTTCTCTGCATATGTTATGGCTGAGTACCTGGTGTTCTTCTGAGAATTCGAACAGTAGAAGGGGTGCTGTCCCAGATTCTTTTGCCTACTTGTGGGACTCGTTTCCTCCTCTTGGGTTGCCTTGTCCATCCTGGATGTGATGGTATCTGCCTGGTCCTATTGTAACTTCTTATGAAAAGTTTGGTTGATGTCACTGAGGGGCCTATTTTTTTTCTGAGGGCAGTCAGGGAGGTAGATCTTGGGAAGAGGGAAGGTGGGGTGGGGGATACTGGGGGTAAGGGAAAACTGCCGTTTGGATGTAATATATGAAAGAATAAAAATCATTTTTAAACGTTAAAAGTACCTTGATTCATTTGGGAGTGATTTTGTACTATGAAAGACAGGAATTTAGATGTGTGCTTCCTCAGATGAATATCCAGTTTCCTCAGCACACGTTGTTGTAATTGTAAGGTTTATTTTTTGTACCTTTTTGAAAATGAAACTCACTGGACATATGGACATTTATTTGTGCCTTTTATATTCTACATTGATATATGTGTTTGTGCTTGTGTCAATACTATGCTGTTTTGATATTAAGGATTTGTATTATAACTTGAAATCAGGTGTGATGATACTTCAGTTTTATTCTTTTTGTATAGGATTTCTTTGACTATCTGTGAATTATCTGTGTTTTTTTATATATCAACTTGAACACATATGTAGCATATTAGAGTGACATTGAAATATTACTGAGGATTGAAATTAATATGTAATGCTTTTTGGTATTGAAGTCATTTTTAGTGTTAATTCTTTCAAACCATGAACATAGTGCATGCATTTGTATTTCCAATTTTGATTGTTCAGTAAGGAATTCTTTCCCTTCCTTGTTAGATATATTCCAGGATATTGTTTTGGATGCAAATATGAGGAAAATCATTTCTATGAACTATTTTCCTGAATGTTTCTTTGGTCTGTAGGAAACACTCTGAATTTTGTATGTTCAGTTTCTACCCGGCTATTTTTCTGAAAGCACTGATTAAGTTTACTAGGATTCCTGTGGTTTCTCATATATAAAACCATATTATCTGCCAAGAAAGATACTTTAATTGTTCAAAAGAAGATAAACTTAGAATTATTTAAGTAATATTTTATTTCTGTCATGTGAATGTTGATGTACATTTATGTATTTTTCATAATTTAAAATAATATAACATATGTCCAATTGTATTCTGTTTCATTGGTTTGAAATAAAACTATTTATATTTATGGTACAAAGATTTGTAAAGTATTACAAATTCAACTTATTTTATATTTTTAATTTTTCCATATTCTTAGAATTTTATACATGCTTTGCATCGCTTTCCTGCTATTTTCTGAAAAAATAGCTGTAAGGTTTCTATGACACTTACACTTACTATTCTGTAATCCATGTTAATGATTTTATCCTTTAGTTATGAGCCCAACATTTTGATAATAGTTTCTACAATATACTTTAAATGTATTTAGATTTAAAAAAATGTCTCTTGCTTTTAAAATGTTAAGCATTTCCCCTTTATCATAAATTATACATTAAACTTTCCCATTTAAACTATGTATGTATATACCTCAGTGCCAATAATATTTTCATTATTATGCAAACTTCCCTGTTTTACCTCCAGTATATTTCTTATCATCCTAGAGCATTATTTTTGTACTCACTAACAGTTCCTAAACTTACAACTGATAACATCCTGTTTTTTTTCATTATTTTGTCTTATTAAATGAAATAATACAATATATGTCTTTGTGTGTCTAAATAATTTCCTTTAGCATAATTTCTCCAAGGTTCATCCATGTTGTAGTATTCATGTAGGATCATTATTTTAATGCAGAGAAATATTCTATTGGATAACTACACCATTTTCTACAATTATATACTCACTTATGGACAAGGAAAGTTTTTCTACTCTCAGTTAATGTACTTGTTTGTACCATGTAGTTTTTACTACTCCACTTTAAGCTCTGGGTAGACCATGTTACCATCTATAGCCAGGTTCCCTCCTATCTGTGCACGAAACACACACACACACACACACACACACACACACACACACACACACACACACACTTGATGTCCTTTAGCGTAATAGCCAGGCTCTTTTAAACTTTCCGTGATTATCTCACACCCTTCTTTCTACTCCTAGCTCAGCACTCTAAATCTGCCCTCAACTTTAGTTGCTCAGTTACCTTGTCCTTGTTCAAGTCCCTAAATCTGCCCCTGGCTTAATTATGTTTCTAATATCCAGCCTGCTACCCCAAGCACAGTTGGGGAAGTGGGTGATGGTCATGTTGCATGAGATCTCATGGCTGAAGCTCCTTCTCCCCTACAGCATGGCAGATACTCTTTTCCTTCCCTGTATCAGTTAGCCAGCTTATGGGAAAACTTTAAGTCCCACCTATTCTGCCTAGCTCATTGACCTCTAGCATCTTTATTGACTGATTAAGAACCAATTGGGAAATAGGACCTTCAGTGTTCAGTGATCAGTGTTCTGATCAAATTATCAGTACTACCCTCTATACTTCTTAGATTTTAATGTATGCAAATATGGCAGTGATAACTGAGAAGCAGTATTAACTTCTAATTTTCATTGTGACTGAAATACTCAACAGAAACAATGTAGGGGAGCAAAGACTTGTTTTGGTTCTTGCTATCAGAGGGTTCAGCCTACTGTGTCAGGGAGCGTATGATGGAAGAACAGTTTAAACTTGTAGCTTGAGATACATTCAGTCTGCTAACTTTTACTTTTTTTTCTTAGAACCTCCAGACTATAAGATGATGGCACCGCCCACCTTCAGAGTCTATCTTTTCCTCCTTAATTGGTCATTTTGCAAGTGACCTCAAAGATATAACCAGAGGTATGCCTCATCATCTTAGTAATTATAATTTCAATCAAGTTGAAATGAAAATTAACTGTCACAAAGGTTAATGCCATTGAAGTTTTTTTACAGTTTATACTTCTTAAGAAAAGGTAGAATACTATTTCAGTAAAGGGCATGTTGTAATCACAAGATTATTGTCAAAAGATAGAAGGAAGAAAAGATGAAAGCCTAACCAATAATTGCTCCTGTTTTAACTGTATTCCCAAGCATTAGTCCATTAGCCATCCAGTATAGAAAACTTCTATTCATTCTATATTGGTTTATTTTATTATTTTCTCTAACAAAATACCAGAAGCAATCTAAAGGGGTAAAGATTACTACGTCACTGAAGATTTGAGGGATTATTTGTGTGCATGGGTTTGACTTTAGAACAAGTTAGTAACAACCTCATGGTAGACATCAGGAATGTGCAGAAGGAAAAAATATCACATCATCAGGAAGGAGCCACTTCATTGATAATACAAAGTCTGGAGGTTTGGTGGAGCTAGCTGGAAAATATCCAAAATATTAGGAAGAAAATATTTGGGGATTTTTTGATTAAGGTTCAGAAAAGGAAAATACTAGAGACGTAGTACCAGACAGAAATGAGAGTTTGATTAGAAATTGGAGGAAAAGGACATCCCTGTTGAATTTAAATGTGCTATGTCTATAACCTAAAACATAATGCTAAAATTATAAATGATGAACTATTTAGATTTACAAATAATATCTCAAAAAAATGAATCATTTAGACTTTGGTACTAGGATTGTGGGTCACTTTTTGTCAGATATACAGAGATCCTCAGGACAAACTGATAACTTGGAAAGTTGACAGCTTATCTTTTCATACATATTTTAGGCAGGAGGATGTGGTAGACTAACCCCTTTAAAAAGAGATTATCACGCTCTGCTCCCAGACCCCGTGGGAGAGAGACCTCACCGCCTGGTCAGGTGGGCACTCCTGAGGCTGCAGAGCGGAAGAGACCACCAACACTGCCCACCCCTGTCCACATCCCTGGCCCAAGAGGAAACTGTATACGGCCTCTGGGTTCCCATGGGGGAGGGCCCAGGAGTGGCAGGACCCCTGCGCCTGAGACACCGCACGGAACCTGAAGGAACAGACCAGATAAACAGTTCTCTGCACCCAAATCCCGTGGGAGGGAGAGCTAAACCTTCAGAGAGGCAGACACGCCTGAGAAACCAGAAGAGACTGCACTCTGTACACATTGCTGATTCCAGAGGAAAACACCAAACGCCATCTGGAACCCTGGTGCACGGAGGATCCCGGAAAGGGCGGCGCAAATCTTCCTGGTTGCTGCCGCCCCGGAGAGCTCGTAGGCAGCACCGCACGAGCAAACTCAAGCCTCAGGACCACAGGTAAGACCAACTTTTCTGCTGCAAGTGACCTGCCCAGTGAACTCAGACACAGGCCACAGGAACAGTGGCTGAAGACCCGTACGAGGAAAATCTACATGCCCGAAAAGCAGAACACCCTGTCCCCATAATGCTGAAAGAAAACAGGAACTCCTGACAGCACTCCTGACACACAGGCTTATAGGACAGTCTAGCCACTGTCAGAAATAGCAGAACAAAGTAACACTAGAGATAATCTGATGGCGAGAGGCAAGCACAGGAACCCAAGAAACAGAAACCAAGACCACATGGCACCATCGGAGCCCAATTCTCCCATCAAAACAAACATGGAATATCCAAACACACCAGAAAAGCA
>NC_046172.1:63656045-63677384 GCF_011064425.1 Rattus rattus
TAGACCTGTTTTACTGTTTTCTTTCAGCCAGTTATGGGGACAGAGTGTTCTGCTTTCGTGTGTGTAGTTTTGCCCCTCTACAGGTCTTCAGCTGTTCCTGTGGGCCTGTGTCTTGAGTTCACCAGGCAGGTCACTTGCAGCAGAAAAGTTGGTCTTACCTGTGGTCCCGAGGCTCAAGTTCGCTCGCGGGGTGCTGCCCACGGGTTCTCTGCGGTGGCAGCAACCGGGAAGATCTGCGTCGCCCCTTCCGGGAGCCTCCGTGCACCAGGGTTCCAGATGGCCTCCGGTGTTTTCCTCTTGAATCAGTAATGTGTGCAGAGAGCAGTCTCTTCTGGTTTCGCAGGCGTGTCTGCCTCTCTGAAGGTTTAGCTCTCCCTCCCACGGGATTTGGGTGCAGAGAACTGGTTATCCGGTCTGTTTCCTTCAGGTTCCGGCGGTGTCTCAGGCAGGGGTCCTGCCGCTCCTGGGCCCTCTCCCACGGGAGCCCAGAGGCCTTATACAGTTTCCTCTTGGGCCAGGGATGTGGGCAGGGGTGGGCAGTGTTGGTGGTCTCTTCCGCTCTGCAGCCTCAGGAGTGCCCACCTGACCAGGCGGTGAGGTCTCTCTCCCACGGGTTTTGGGAGCAGAGAGCTGCTGCGGGCCGGGATCCGAGGGTGTGGGACTTCCGGTAAACACAGGACGTGCCCGGTCCTAGAGGAATTCTGCCTCCGTGTGTCCTGAGCTCACCAGGCAGCTTTCTTGCAGCAGAAAAGTTGGTCTTACCTGTGGTCCCGAGGCTCAAGTTTGCTCGCGGGGTGCTGCCCACGGGCTCTCTCGGGATATTTTTATTACAATATTCATGACCTCAAAGTGCACAGTATGATTACATTCGATTAGAAAGTCAAGCCTAGTGTTTGAGTCTTACTGAGTTCATTTTAAAGACTGTAAAGTTTCACTACCCAATTTTATTTTCTGTCATATTGGTTTGAGTAAACAATATTTGGCATAGTTCAAGAGTTGTCACTTGTTGTAAGACTTCAATTCATAGATCTCTTTTGGGCCACATGGGGTTATGGCAACAATTTAAGGGATACTTAGAATATTTCAAATAATTCTAGATATTCTTGAACACTAAGACCTGTCAATTCTAAGTATAAATCCTTAGATATCTAGAGTCATCAGGAACTGTCTTTAACTTCTTGAATGTCTTGACATGATATCATTTTATGTGATTTCAGTACTTTAATTTTGCTACTCTCCTAGTGTAAACCTTTTGTTCTCTACCACTGGATTATTCTAAATCAGCAGTTTTCAACCTATGAACCTTGACTCCTTTGGCAAACCTCTACCTCTAAAAATATTTACATAGCAATTTATAACAGTAACAAAATTATTGTTATAAAGTAGCAACAAACATAATATTATGGTTGGAGGTCATCACAATATGAGGAACTGTATTAATGAACTGCATCATTATACAGGCTGAGAACCACTGCAAACAGTCTCTAAGAATGCTAATACAAATAACGATCTTAATATAAATAATTCCAGTTCTCGGTTCTCTCTCTCTCTCTCTCTCTCTCTCTCTCTCTCTCTCTCTCTCTCTCTCTCTTCGGTTGATGGTCATATTTTTTTAATATAAGTTTTTCTTTTTTACAGTCTAGACTTTATCCCTTTCCCAGTCACCCTCTGACTGTTCCACATCCCATACCTCCTCCCTCATCTCTAGGAGAATGTCCCCATCACCCCCCGACCCCATCAGACCATCAGACCTCCCTACTCCCTGGGGCCTCCAGTCTCTTGAACATTAGGTGCATCTTTCCTGACTGAGTCCAAACCTGGCAGTGCTCTTTTGTATATGTGTTAGGGCCCTCATCTCAGCTGGTGTGTGCTGCCTGGTTAGTGGTCCAGTGTCTGAGAGATCTTGAGGCTCCAGGTTAACTGAGACTGCTGGTGTTTTTATAGTGTGGCCCTCCTCCTCAGCTTCTCCCAGCTTTTTCCTAATTTAACCACAGGGGTCAGCAGCTTCAGTTCATTGATTGGGTGTAAATATCTGCATTTGGCTCTTTCAGCTATTTGTTGGGTCTTTTGGAAGGCAGTAATGATAGGCCCCTTTATGTGAGCACACCACAGCATCAGTAATAGTAATGGGACTTGGGGCTTCCCTCAGGGTTGTCTTAAAGTAAATTTCACTAGGACTCTGCATAATGTGCTTCCTCAATGAAATGACTTTTTGTATTAATTTTCTCACCATAAGCTTTTTACTATTGTTAATAGGAATATATTAATTCAGTCTTCTCTGAATTCCTTTTAGTCCCAAAGACTCACTATGGAAAGGGGATAACATTTGAAATGTAAATAAACAAAATATACAATTAATTAAAAAAAAAGAAGACCTGAAAGCCTGCCTCCACGGTGACACACTTCCCCTAACAAGGCCACACTTCCCCCAGTAGGGTTATAACTCCTATAGTGCCACTCCTTATAGGACAAGCATTCAAACACATGACTCTATGGAAGCCAAACCTATTCAAACCACCACATACTTTACATGCATATGATTTAGATGAAATGAATTCTATGCTCCAACACAAGATTTTATATGATACAAACTTGTTTGATTACCTTATTCCATCTCTGTGACAACATTGAGTATGTAGTCAAAGAAGATTCATTAAAACCCAGTCTTGGGGCTTGTTCTGAATGTTTATTATGACCTGGAATGTTTCTCTAATGGAAAATAAAACTGGGTCTTTCAAATACCTGTTCTGTAGAAAGACTTGAATTAGAATTAGAACACAGTAGAGTGAAAGTAGAGGAATAAAGAAGGAGGTCTGTCTTATTTTTTAAAGTTATTTGAGAGTTTCTTACCTTTTAAAGTTGATAGTTATTCGACTCATGTATAATTTTTAGCACTTTCAGAATTTTGACAACATACTATCATATCTATCCCTTCCATGATTTGAAATTTTTCCTTTCATGGTTTACTTTTTATCTTGTGTTATTCTCTAGTATGTACATTCAAATTTCATATTTTATCACCCCCTATTTCTTCAACAAGCTACCTCTTTTTCCAAATATTATAGGTTAAAAGCCTTTCTATGTATAGGATGATGTCATACAGGTAAAGGCAGGTACAAGATAGAATGAGGACTGTCATTGGATGAGAAGGAAGGATGGGCGGGAGAAAAGTTTGAAGAAAGAGGAGGAGACTGGAGCAGGAGGAGACTGGAAAGAAGAAGCCACCAAGAGATCATGGAGGCTGATTTAAGTTTACATTCTGTACCTTTACAGGTTGTTATGAATGTTCTTAAGGGATGGATGTGGATAGGTCTTTGTGTGTCAAGGTGGGCAATTTTATCTTATCAATTGGATCAGAGGTTGCTGTGTTGTGTGTTCTTTCATGTGGCGGTTTAAGTTTGAGAAAGTTTGTGGTGGTGGAGACTCTGGGCCGCCACAGAATTGGGATGTATATTTCTGGCATGGTGGCAGCCCTGCCTTGGGAACTGGATGGGTAGAAAGATTATTGCCAGGCTCAGAGAGAGACCATTGTCAGTGAGATAGGGGATGGAGCAAAGCGGGTGAGAGGCTTTGCTGACTGAGATAAAGATATCTACCACATCTCTTGGGGGCACTACAGTGCTGGACCTAGAGCAGGATAAAATACAGCATTTTATTTATAATTTTACAGCAACATCTATGTCTTGGGTAATTGATGGTTAATTTACTCTCATGTTATCTAAACCTCCTAATGTTTTGTACAGTTAATTCAAATCAATAGAAGCTACACTCTAAGGATCTCATTCTCCATGGCTGCCTTGGTACTTCAGTTTCAGAAAATATACATAAAATTTCTATGTAAGTATTAACTCAATTTAAGCACCCTAAATTTGACTAGTAGAGTTTAGAAAACATTTAGTAATATATCCTTCAACATGTGTGTAGGGTTTTCACCTGAGTTTTCTCTTTCACTGCTATAAACTGTTGAGTATTTTCATAGTGTATATGATTATCTTATATCTTTTATGTTGATCTTTAGACAATCTTTTATTAATTTTTAAATTTATTCTTTTCTCATGTTTTACATTCTGACCACAGTGTCTGCTCCTTTCTTCACTCCTAGTCAACCCCTTACTACTTATCCATTCCTCCCCCTTTCCCTTTGGCAATGGTCTTCCCCCTCCCCCAGAGGTATTAGTCAAACATGGCACAGAAAGGCACATTAAGTCTTATGACTAGGCACCTCTCCTCATATTAAAGCTATAAAGAATGAAATCAGAAAACAGTATTAGAAAAATATCAATGGCTAACAAGTTCTTTTTGCTTTTTTATTTTTTCAGACAAGGTTTCATATGTAACACTGGCTCTCCTAGAGCTAGTTTTGTAGACCAGGCTGGCCTCTAACTAATAAAGATCTTCATGCCTTTGCCTCTTCAGTAATGGGATTCAAACTGCGTGCCACTACCTCCTGGCTTTAGACAATATTTGTGCATAATTATTTTCATATTCTAAATTTTCACAATACCATCCTTCTTTTCTAGATACTCAATCTCACTTCTTTCTAATTTCGCTAGTTCATAAAATGGTTTTTCCATTAGCGTCTCTTGGCAATTCTACATTCTATTCATAAGGGAACTATGTTATCCTTTCTATGGCTCACACTGCTAAGACCCAGCAGCAATTCACTGTCCTGACATTGTATTATTTTAGCTTGTTTTTGCCTCAGTATTAAAAACAATTTTTATAATATAGTTACCTATGATTTATAACATAAAATCAATGTTTCTTTTTTATCTTAAAATTTTATTTCTTGAGTATCAAAAGAGTTTTCCTTTACATATGATCATGCACATTTTACTTTGAAGTACCCAAACAATAACCTATAATTCTTGAATGTACATAAAAATTAAATGTAAAACATAAAAATTAATAGGTCCGATACTTCTAAAAAGTAATTCGCATGTCAAAATTTTGAAAACATTATTTGATGTCATAAAATATCTGTTCATAAATACAAAACTGTTCATATTTTATTTGATATTTTAAGGAAATTATTAATACTCTAAATTTATAGTGATTGTTTTCACTTAATTTATTGACAATTTCTTTTGTGGTGGTAATTTCAACACTAGTTTATCAAATAACAACCAGAGCTTTTCATGTGAAGGGACTGCTTGTATCTGTTTGGTAATTAGGAAGAAAACACAAATTTCTGTAGGTACACCGATTAAGGACAGCACACCTGTCACCATATCAAATTAGCTATGACATGTTCTTAAAACATGTTTCTAACATGCCCTTACAAACAGTCAAGTTTTACTTTTCATGACAGTGTGCTGTACTCTTTATGTATTTTAGTTTCTAAGAATTTCAAACATGAGTACAGTGTTAACATTCTTTCTATCCCTACTTCACACCTCCTGTGCGCCCCTCTTCCTCCCATTCAAATTTGAGATTTTTTAAAGTTATTGCTACATACATACACACACACACACACACACACACACACACACACACACACATACTACTGAGCTCACTTAGAGTTGCCCACATGCATTTGTGTTTCAGGCTGAACAATTTAGACAAAATAGCCTATAGTGGGTGTATCCCTCCCACTCTCAGAAGCTAATGTTTACCTGTAGCTCTTAATTAGAGGTATAACCTTGTGAATTTCTACTATCCATGTTTTCTGGTGTTGTCATTGTGTGGTCTGGCTTAGGCAACAGTATTGATAAAATTTCATGGGTGAAGCTTATGATGACATATAAGGTAGAAAACATTTGGTAGATAACAGCAAACTCTAACAAACTTCCTGGTCCTTTGGCTCTCAGAATCTTTCTGTCTCCTCTGCTGATTGTCTTAGTTAGGGTTTCCATCGATATGAGACTACACCAAGAATAAGGCAACTCTTCTTATAAAGGACAGGATTTAATTTGGGCTGGCTTACAGGTTCAGAAGTTCAGTCTATTATCATCAAGGTGGGAAACATGGCAGTGTCCATGCAATCATGGTGCAGGAGAAGGAGCTGAGAGTTCTGAATCTTGATCAGAAGGCAGCCAGGAGAAGACTTCAGGAAGCTAGGAGAAAGGTCTTAAAGCTCACCCCAACGGTGACACACTACTTTCACCCAGGCCACACCTACTCCAACAGGGCCACACCTCCTTATAATGAATGCCACTCTCTGGGCCAAACATATTCCATTCACCAAAGTGATACTCCCTGAGCATCAGTTATAGGGGTTACATTTTGGATGTGTGAGTTTGGCATAGAGAACTCATTTGTCCCCTGTGTTTCTATCAGTTGTAGATCTCTGTAATGTTCTAATCAACTGCAGAAAGAAAATTCTTTGATGATGGATGGAAATTACACCTATCTGTGCATATAAGAATAAGTATTAGAGTAGAGTTAGGAATAATACTGCTTTCAGAAAATGGCAGTAATAGGTCATTTCCTAGGATGTATGACCTCTCCAGCCACAAGGAAACAATTATTCACTATCTCCTAATATGTCACTATTAATATTTTGTGAGCCATGACAAATTATAAATTCCCTATTTAGAGATCACCATTATCAGTCAAATAAGACTTCTTTATTGTGATCACATGATCATTGTCTTCATTAGGGTCTGATTACATGCATTTGCTAGGTTTTGGGGAATTTATAATAGTAATAAATTGTGCATGTATTTATTCTTTTATTCTGAAGCCTGACCTCTTACACTCTTCTATTACATGTTTATTTGTACTTATTATTTGCAAAACTTTGTATATGTATTTTTATTTTTATTGCATATTTCTTCCATTACATATTCTACTTTATGGTTCAGCCCATCACATATTCCAAAGGTATCTTAATGTATCAATATTGCTCTAGATTCCTAGTAAATGATTAATGATAATGAATAAACTTTCTGCCCTTTTGAAAAAACTAAAGCACTTTTGAGACACATTTACTGCAGGCTTTGCATTTGACTTGGCAGATTATTTAAATCATTATGCACGGTGTGGGAAAACTTATAAATATTTGTGTTACCCCAACAAATGACATGCTACAAAGATTGTTTTCTATTGAAATTTCCTTTCAAATGTACATGTTGCATAGAAGTGAATTAATTTGCTTCTAAAATTTAATAAATTTGAGATGACAGTTAGCCTCAGTAAAACCACTTGGAAAATCATTACTATATATAAATTTAAGTTCTTCTTTTTTGTTTGTTTGTTTGTTTGTTTTCTTTTCTTTTTTTTCGGAGCTGGGGACCGAACCCAGGGTCTTGCGCTTCCTAGGCAAGCGCTCTACCACTGAGCCAAATCCCCAACCCAAGTTCTTCTTTTTTAGTCATAAAGCAATTACTGTAGAGGTATGAAGTCTAAAGATTACTCATTTCAATGGTAGGGTCAGTTCTCTTTATTTTTGGTTCTCTTGAATTATTAATATGTATTAGGTTATGGTTTCATACCATGAATTTATGGATTCATAAACTTTAGTTTACTGTTGAAGTTCTAAGCAGCATAGTCATAAACACAAGCAGCAAGAATACAAAGGCAAGAATGCAACCATCTCTTAATTGAGTCAATCAGGGTTTCTCTGGAACAGTTTCTCAGAGTATATACTTATATATCAAGAGTCACCTGTCTTTACAATAGCCTTAAAATATCAGGATAACATTTTCTTCTTACAAATCAGCATTTTATTGTTAATGTAAAAATGAATTGGTAATTCTAGCCAATTGTTAGTGTTTTCTGTAATGATAGTTGAATATTGTAATTATATATTTATTTTCAAAATGGATTATAATTTCCCTTCTCTCTTTTAGTATAAAGTAGTGTGATTTGTTTTTGTTCTCATATGACCTACACTCTAACTACAAAACCATTTGCATTTATTTTGATTATTATTTATTCCTTAATGTCTGAACACCAACTCCAGCCGTGAAAACAAATTTCCTGTAAATATAAAATATTTGGCTTCCCAGGCGTGTCTGCCCCTCTGAAGGTCTAGCTCTCCTCCCATGGGATTTGGGGCAGAGAGCTGTTTAAGTGGGTCCCTTCAGATCTGGGCGGTGTCTAGACCAGCACTGGGGACCTGTTTCAGTGCCCCCTATCTTCTGGTTCCCAGAGAGGCAGACAGTTTCTTTGGAGCCAGGGATGGGATGTGGGTGGCCCAGTATTAGAAGGTCCTCCCACTCTGCAGTCTCAGGAGTGCTCTCTTGTCTGGGCGGTGAGTTCTCTCTCCCAAGGGGTTTGGGAGCAGTGAGCTGTGGGCCAGGTTCAGCAAGGTTGGGGCTCCAGCTAAAAAACGGAAGTGTCTGGTCCCAGAGGAATTTTGCCTTTGTGTGTCCTGAGTCCAACAGGCAGGTCACTTGGAGGAGAAAAGTTGGTCTTACCTCTGGTCTAGGGTCTGAAGTCTTTCCTCTATCAGTTGTACTATTGGTGTGTATGAACTTTTTAAGGTTCCTTCAGAAGGCGATGGTTCTCTAAACAAGGCTTGGAGATATTTTTATGGAAGCAACTATATTTGGGTTTTATAGTGTTAAAGCCAATGCTGCTCAAAGACATATTATTTGGAAAGGTAAAAACGACACATAGGATTTCTTGTGGCTTTTTTGCTCTTTAAATATGAGTCTATCCTGACACATGCAAAAAAAAAATAAGAATTTAGAGTTCTAAGAGGTAAGTCAATGAAGCTCTAGTGGAATACCACATATCCAAGAATATTTGGGCAAAATAAATTCATCTTGACAAATTAAAACAAAATAGGACTCAAAGTTGGGTAGAAAGGGAAGGGTGGCAAATCTCATAAATATTGGATAGGGTGATGAATATGATCAAACATACTATATGAAACCTCAATGACCTAAAAATGGGCCTATATAAAATAAAGTGGATAAGTGATTTAGAAAACACCTGAAGGTTAAACTCCCCAACTTACATATAGCCTGTGAGGCAAACAACCACACACGCACACCTACACATACACATAAACACACACACACACACACACACACACACACACACACACACACACACACACACATAGCAGAGAGAGAGAGAGAAAGAGAGAGGAAGAGAGAATTTGTGAAATCCTATGCTATTTCTAGGCAGAGTACCTATAAATTGCTCACTGGCATATAATAAATTGAAATAACTTTGGAGCTTTCTTTTCTTTCTGTCCCCACTTCTAACTACTTTCATTAACTTTATGTCTCCATTCCCATTCAGATTTATATTAGAAGACCCATGGCTTTACTATCACTGAGTAGTTGGCTAGGTTTTCAGTGACAAAGATGTTTTCCCGACTGTTGAATGGGTCCTAAGTCCAAATCAAGAGTGGTTGGTTATTGATTGGGTATTTATGTCACTACTGCATGTGTAATGTAGTTATACCATGCTGGTCATTGATGTGGCTGATATGTATAATAGCTTGGTGGGACTGTTGTTTGCCTCTCTCCTTTGAAAGCTTGCATGTCACCTATTGGTACCATGAAAAGCTAGTTCTCAGCTCAATTCAAGCTCAGAGATCACTAAGTCCTGTTTCTGAAGTATATGGTGTCATCAGTAGTAGGTCCTTCCATATATTTATGCAATAAATTTAAAAGAGAGTATGTAGGAACATATGTTTGGGAAGAGGAAAGGAATGATAAAAGTGTAATAATTAAAATAAAATACGTTTAGTTTAAAAATATATGGTGGAAAGATCATTTAGTGAAGTCTTTTTATGAAGTCTTATATAACAAGTAACTATTACATGTCTACTTTTTGTACTTAGAATGCTTAATTTTTCATTGATCTGATTACTGAACATGTTTAAATAAAAGTGCAGGATACTACATCTTATTAGACAGGCCTTCTAACTCTTATTTGTTTATGTACTCCCATTTGTGTGTGGATGTAGTGTTTAAAGTGAAATAAGATAATTTTCATTCTTATGCCATATTATAGAGCAAATGGACTCTAGCTGCTTGAATTAAATATAAATATGTGAGGTATTTAAAAGAAGAAACCTTTATTCAGTGTTTAGAGAGATGAAAATGTAATGACTTTGGTTCAAAACAAGTATTCAATGTATGTAAGGTACACTATATTAAATGAGATGAAACTTGTGGAATTATAAAGAACTGAGGAAAAGGTAACCTTAGAACTTAGAACATCAGAAATGGATTTGCTTTAGATTTTCTGGAAAATCCAAATTCATGTATCACCTTGATTTTAGCCATGGAAAAACCTGAACAGAGAATTTAATTCAGCTTCTGAAGAATTCTTACCTCAAAAATTCCGAGCTAAAACATGGGTAGTGTTTAAGATGACAATTTTCTGAATACTGATTATGCATTAAAGAAATTGATCATTTGATACATATTATTTAAATTAACATGTACTCACAAGTATGAAAAATAGTGGAAGATTGAAAAATAAAAAGAAAGGATCTAATTTAATGTGGCTCAATAATCTGTGTAACGATTTTGTCACAATTTATTGCAAGTTGCTTTTCAAGATCATTATTACTCAGGTATTCGTCTGTTTAGAGAATAAAACCAAATGTCTTGAAGCAAACTTTTTCAACAAACCATTTTTTTCTTTTTCAAATGTCTACATTTCTGTGAATATTTCCATGTCTAGGCTTTAAAAGGAAATATATTATGCTGTTTTTGCACCTGAAAATATTAAACTGATTTTCCTCCTACTTTCAAAACATTTTATTCAACAACTATGCAGGGGATATATGTGATTTTTAGGTAATTTTTTAAATAATGTGGAATAGAGACATCCATGCCACAAATACTATTTTCTGCAAACTAGAAACTGTCCAATTTCTAGAAATTTTTACTTAATAAGGTTGAAATGAAATATCTGAGATGAAAGTAAACCAACTGTCTTCTGACTTCAACTTGAAGCCTTACAGTAATGGCATATTCTGCTCCTAAGGTCATCTTATCAGGAAACATTTTACTGGGTAAGAAGTCTGAGGTATATGCACTGTTGACTTTTGCAAACATTGTTTCAAGGATGCTATCATAAAATGTGCCTGTATCTAAGATAGATTGTAGAGAATCCATAATTATCATAATAAAGATGACATATTTCTCAAAGCTAGAAAGAGTTGAAATTAAAATGAGAATTTCAGTATTAAATTAAAAAATATGGAAAATACCATGTTGCCTGACAGTTTTCTCCCTAGAAGCTTGGTCAACATTTTCTGGGGCATACATTATCTCTTGCCAAAATCACAGACTGTTTCATAAAAAATAAATCTGACTTAAAAATCTGTCATTCAATGACCCTTATGTAAGTATTTACACAATAAGGCACTTTGAAAGTTCAGTTCCTGGGAATATTTCTTGCTCCCTGTGAGCCTCCATTTCCGTTATCAGGCTACTTCTTTTATTTATCTTTAGCTGTGCCTAGCATGACTCTCAGAGTTAAAATAATGACTCAAAATCTCTGGTACCTTAATCATAAAGTCGGTTTATGTTCTTCAATTTTAGCTTTTATTGTTTTTCACATTAAAGCTTTATTAGCTTCTCACACTTTTTAAGAGTATTTTATGTTAAAAAAAACAAGACTATAGGACATACATAGATAAACCTTTCCTTAACTATTTTGAAATGAGCATTATAGATATATCAAGAAAGTAGATAATGTAAATTAGAGATTGAAACCATTTCTACTGCATTTTGTTTATAATACTTTAAAGAATGAAAATTCAGAGACATTATTTCTTTTTTTTTACCACTATATAAAGAAATTCACTTAAGTTTTATCATTATTATTAATTTGAACTCAGGAAAAATTATAAAACCTTATGAATAGTTGAAACATTCAATTATTTCTATTATTTTATACAAAGGAATTTATTTGTAGGACAATAGATGGAACTGTAAATCATTATGTTGGGAGAGATAAATTAGGTGGATAACAACAAATACTGAATATTTTATTTTTATGTATATTCTAGATTTAATTATATGTGTATGTACCAAGGTGTGTGTGTGTGTGTGTGTGTGTGTGTGTGTGTGTGTGTGTGAGAGAGAGAGAGACAGAGAGACAGAGAGACAGAGAGAGAGAGACAGAGAGAGAACCAGAAAGAGGACTATGAGATGGGAATAAAAGACATTACCAGGACAGTTGAGAAAGTAATATAACATATATGACAAAAACAGAATTAAGGAGGAGGTAGAGAAAGAGAATGGAAGGGAAACTGTGAAGCAAAAAGAAATTAAGAAGAACAAAACACATTACACATTGATATACATATATATAAAAGAAAATGTCATGAAATATCAATTTATCCTGTATGCTTACTTAAAATTTTAATTTAAAGAATGGAGTCTCGGGGTGATAATTCAGAGACTGAGCATTTATACAGAATGGATTTTATTTTATTTTATAAATAATAGTGATATTGGAAAAATAACAAAAAAAGAATCAAGGAAACTTTCCCTGTTTTTCTAATATACAATGCTTTGTGCTCTAGAGGTGGTAGACCTAGGATAACAGAGTTGATAACTGAGGCAAACTAAAGTCTAACTTTATCCAGATCATCAGACAATTTATACTCTTAATTAAGACAATCACATAAGAAAGTGTATAATCACAAGGGTAAACTGCATGTAGTAAAAGCATGATTTTCCATGGAGGCATTTAAACAAATCACAACAGTCAGTAGTGATGAATGATCTGAAACAAACTCGTGCTTATTCTCTACACCTGAGAGAGGCACGAAAATAAAATCTAAGAACAATTCCATGTTTTTGAAAAAAAAAAACTGAGGTCACAAGACACTTGTCTTTTTTTTTTTTTTTTAGCATTTTCTCAAAGCATTCATAATTCTCTTCACAGGATTTCTCTCCTGGACTGTATTCAGAGAATAGTCTCTTTTCAATTATTTTATTTTGCCAGGTTTTATGGAATAGATGATCTCAGTTTTTCAAAAGAACATGATCAGATTTTCAAGATTTATTGTTTCTAGTCCAGGCTCCTTTGAGTCCAATTTTTTAAGTACAAAGTAAGCTAAATGTGTCATATTGAGTCAATAATTTGACATACTTTTAATAATCACATATTTTATATTGTTGTGTTAGGACTGGATAGTACAGTACTACTAAATCAAAAACAAGGTCTCCATTTTCTTGTAGTGTTCAACCAAACCCCACCAGAACTCCCAGAGTCTAAACCACCAACCATGAGTATACATGGAGGGACCCATGACTCCAGCCACATATGTAGCAGAGGATGGCATTGTCCAACATCAGTAGGAGGGAAAGCCCTTGGTCCTGTGAAAGCTTGTTTCCCCAATGTAGGGTAATGCCAGGATATTGAGGTTAGTGTGAGTACGTGGGAATGGGAGCATCATCATAGAAGTAGGGGAAAGGGCATGGGAGAGAGGGGAAAGGGGATAACATTTGAAATGTAAATATATAAAATATCCAAGAAAAATAAAATTAAAAAAATGTAGGTAAAAGCTCTTTGCTCATTTCTGTTCCAGTCATAGTTGCATCCTTTTGAGAATTTATTGCCAGCTTGGAACCTGAGGTATGATTGTGAAAGTTGGAGTAGATGGAAATGGCCATATTGGGTTCCTGTTTATCAGGACTGCCTTCAGTTATGACAATGTATATATTGTTTTCATAAATGACAATTCCACTGTCCTCAACTACATTGTCTACTTGTTCTAATATGACTCTTTCCACAGCAAGTTTCCCAGCATAGTCAAGGCTGAGAATGGAAAACTTATGAAATCAATAGAATGGCCTTTTCCATCATCCAAGAGCCAAATCCTGTCAACGTCAGGTGGGATGATACAGGTTCTGATTGTAAACATATCTTTTATTCACCTGATGTAATTGTCATCTCTGAGTCTTATTGCCTCCTTACAATCTAATCTAAGCCTAGTATGTTCTCAGGCTCTGAGACTTACTGCTGAATATGCTCACCCTTTCTAGTTCTTTCTTCTTTAATTCAGCTGATCTGGCTCAAACTCTTCTCCAGGCAGACTGATTTTAATCTAGCTTCTCTCACTCTCTCCTGAATTGTTCTTCTTGGCCCCATACTAACTTTGACAATATGTTCTAAACTTCTGGTACCTTCTCATTCTCTGGTTCTGTGAACCATGACAACCATTCAAATTCACTCAAGATTGTCAGTCATTCTTCTTTTACCACCAAGTAGTTAGCTGTTCCTGGCCAAGGTAATAATTGACAGCTTTGGAATTGTGGAAGGACTTATGATCAAAGTTCATGTCATTACTGCCACTCAGAAGACTGTGGATGCTCTTATGGAAAATGGTGGTGTGATAGTCATGAGGCTGCCTCAAATATCATCCCTACATCCACTGATGATACCAAAGCTGTAGGCAAGGTCACTCCAGATTTGAACTGGAAACTCACTGGCATGGTCTTCCATATTACTAGCCTTAGCGTTTCCATCATCCATCATGAAGCAGACATGCTACTTAAATAATGCTGCCAAGTATGATGACATCAAGAAGCTGGTGAAGTTGGCATTGAGGGGTCTATTAAAGACTGCCCTGTGCTACACTGAGGACCAGGTTTTCTCCAATGACCTAAACGATGACACCCACTTTTCCACTTTTGATGTCATGGCTGGAATTGTTTTCAATGACAACAATCTCATTTCCTGCTCTCCAAAGAATAAGATGCCCTGGAACATCTGCTCTACCAAGAACATGAGATAAAGAGAGAGATCTTCAGCTGCTCAAAGTCCTGTTCCAAATCAGACCCCATCACTAAGAATCTGTCCACAATCTCTACCCTAGAGCCCCAGAAGAAGGGAAGGAGCTTAGGAACCCTTCCTTCCTTGAGTACCATCAGAAAAATTTACTATACTCACAAAAACAAATAAAAGAACATAGGAAATTTATTTCCTAACATGATGTATAACTTGATATTTACTTTCTATCTACACCATGGCATAGCCATGAACCTAATGTCATAAACTGTGTTTTTTTATTCTAGGAAGAAACAGGATTGAGAAACACATTTATATAGGTATAACATTCTAATTTATAGATGTATAATTATTGCAATAGTGCTTGATTGACTGAAGTATATTTCATATACATGGTCTTGTTTATAAAAATCTAGAAAGTATAAATAAAAGCAAAAATAACTACATAGAGTTATATATTCTATATTTTAAGTGTATATATTATTTTTATATACATTTTTTCATATAGAATACTTTTGTCATGATTTTCCCTCCTCAGACTTCCCAGACATCCCTACCCACCCAACTTTGTTCTCTCTCTCTCTCTCTCTCTCTCTCTCTCTCTCTCTCTCTCTCTTTCTCTCTCTCTCTCTCTCCTTTTTCTCTAAAAAAGAACTGCACAAACACACAAAAAAGATAAAAAAATCAATAAAACAAAAAATGCCAACACAAAATCACACACACACACACACACACACACACACACACACACACACACACACCACCACCACCACCACTACCACCACCATCAACAACAACAAAAAAATAAAAACATGGAGTTTATTTATGTTGTCTAACTACTCACAAAAACAAATAAAAGAACATAGGAAATTTATTTCCTAACATGATGTATAACTTGATATTTACTTTCTATCTACACCATGGCATAGCCATGAACCTAATGTCATAAACTG
Organism: Rattus rattus; assembly: GCF_011064425.1. Taxonomy (NCBI): domain Eukaryota; kingdom Metazoa; phylum Chordata; class Mammalia; order Rodentia; family Muridae; genus Rattus; species Rattus rattus. Next base: position 63,671,663 of record NC_046172.1, read on the forward strand.
TGTTTTTTATTCTAGGAAGAAACAGGATTGAGAAACACATTTATATAGGTATAACATTCTAATTTATAGATGTATAATTATTGCACATAGTGCTTGATTGACTTGGAAGTATATTTCATATACATGGTCTTGTTTATAAAAATCTAGAAAGTATAAATAAAAGCAAAATAACTACATAGAGTTATATATTCTATATTTTAAGTGTATATATTATTTTTATTTAAATTTTTTCATATAGAATACTTTGGTCATGATTTTCCTCCTCAGACTTCCCAGACATCCCTACCACCCAACTTTGTTCTCTCTCTCTCTCTCTCTCTCTCTCTCTCTCTCTCTTTCTCTCTCTCTCTCTCCTTTTCTCTAAAAAAGAACTGCACAAACACACAAAAAAGATAAAAAAATCAATAAAACAAAAAATGCCAACACAAAATCACACACACACACACACACACACACACACACACACACACACACACACAAACACCACCACCACCACCACTACCACCACCATCAACAACAACAAAAATAAAACATGGAGTTTATTTATGTTGTCTAACTACTCCTAGGCATAGAGTTTATCCTGAACTATAATTGATATATTCACTGAGACTCTAATGGAAAACTCTGATCTTTTCTTTGCTACTGGGTATTAATTACATATAACTTCTTAGTTAGGGGTGAGAGCTTGTATCTACTTGTTCCAATCAGTGCTGGGACACTGTCCTCCTTGAACCTTAAGAAGACCTTTTATGCATGCTGCCACAATCTCTGAGTTCATGTGTATATCATGTATCCATTTAGTTAAAAGTGGAAATTACAATTTCCTTGGAGTCATGCTTTGACACTCTTACAATATTTCTGACCCCTCTTTCCACATAGAACCCTGAGCCTTAAGGAGAGGGGACTGAGGAAGATATCCTCTTGAGAACTCACTGTTACAAAGTCTCTCATTCTCTGAAAACTGTCCAGTTGTGGATCTTTGTGTTAACTTACATCCACTGCAGGAAGAAACTTGATAAGGGTTTCTTTGATGAGGGTTAAGCAAAATAATGACCTGTAAATAATAGTATGTGGTTAGAAGTCATTTTATTGCTCTGTTCTTTCAGTAGAATGATAATAGTAGGTTTTCCTTTAGGCATGTGATATACTTAGTTTCAAGTTATTGGCCACTTTACTCATTTTGTAGTAAATAAGGCACCTCACCAGCCTGCTTTTCAGTGAATAAGTGCCAGCAGTTTATCATTACAAGTCATGTATTTTCCTATGGAACAAGGGCACCCTTTAGAATGTCTTCTTGGGCATCACAGTGCTCTCTCTCTCTCTCTCTCTCTCTCTCTCTCTCTCTCTCTCTCTCTCTCTCTCCTTCCATCTGTCTGTCTATCTGTCTCTGTCTCTCAGATCCGCACTCCAAGATGGCCTTTCACTACCTCCCTCCCCCAATAAACCTCTGGTGATATATTTAATACATTGTGTAATCTCTTAAGAGCACACATTGGCCCCAAGCTGCCAAGAAACCTTTAACTCGTGTCTATCCTAACACATGTTAGTTATGAATTACATTATCACATGAAGTTGGCCTTATATCCAACAAGGAAGTAGTCAGTTACCCCATAACATTTTGCCTTTATTGCACTAGCATGTCTTATAGTGATGTTGTTTGCAGGTTGCAGTTTGTTAATATGGAAAAACAATATCCTTTAAAATTGTTCACATAGTATAAAACACAAATCAAATAAAGGTGTTTTTATGATAAAAGTCTCCTTAGTCTTTGTAGAAAGAAAATGAAGAAGGTATCTTAATATGGAATGGAAGTCTTCCATGTTAATGGTTTGGTAGGATTAACAGTAAAAATGGCAATACAATGAAAAGCAATCTACACATACAATGTAATTGCCATCACAGTTCCAACATAAAATTTTACAAACTGTGAAAGGGAAATTTTCAACTTCACAGCATGGCTAAAACAATGCAGAATAATAAAAGACCTACTGAAGGCATCATGATCCCTGATTTCAAGTTTTCCTACAGAGCTAAAGTAATACAAATGTCATATTGACAGAAAACCAGTCACATTTTCATTACAATTTGGGTGTAATATTTAATGGATATGTGATAGATACATTTGATTTATGTTATCTAATTCCAGTGTTCATCTGTTTAGATTTTGTCTGAATGACCTACCTTCGGTAAGAGTTAGGTATTGAAGTCACCAACTATCAATATGTAAGGATCAATATGTGATTTCAGGAGTAATATAGGTGCCCCATTGTTTGATGCATAAATGTTTAGAATTACAAAATTCTTCTTGGTGGAATTTTACTTATTATATCGTGTCCTCCCTTATTGTTTTCAATTACTTTGTTTTGATATATATTCTGTCAAATACTAAAATAGCTATACCTTCTTGATTTGAGGGTCTCTTTGCTTGGAATAGTTTTCCTCATTCTTTCTCATTTAAGATTATGTCTGTGTGTAGTAGTGAGTATGTTTCCTGAATACAGTAGAGAGATATATCTAGTTTTCTAATCCAATCCATTACCTGATTTCTTTTCATTGAAAATTGAGACTAGAAACACTAAGAGTTATTAATGAGCTGTGTTTATTAATTTACATTATTTTGTTATAGTTGTGTAGGTCACTATCCTTCTATTGATTTACTCTTCTTGGAATATTTATTCTTTCTTTCTTTATGGGTAGAGTTAACTTGTTTAGAAAGAAATTTTCCTTCTAGTACATTCTGGAAACCAGGTTTGGTAGTTTGGTAGATATATCTTAAATTTGTTTTTTGTTTTTTGTTTTTTTGTTTTTTGTTTTTTGTTTTTTGTTTTTTGTTTTTTTTTTGTCATGGACTTATTTTCTTTGTTGTTTAATGGAGTCAAATTTTAAGTTAAATTATTTTCATAGAAAGTATGCTAGAAGCTGGAAAGAACCCAGATGCCCTTCAAAGAGGAATGCAGACAGAAAATGTGGTACATCTACCAAATGGAGTACGACTCAGCTATCAAGAACAATGACTTCATGAAATTCATAGTCAAATGGATGGACCTAGAAAATGTCATCCAGAGTGAGGTAACTCAATCACAAAAAAACCACACATGGTATGCACTCACTGATAAGTGGATATTAGTCCATAAACTCGAATTACCCAAGATACAATCCACATACCACATGAAGCTCAAGAAGAAGGATGACCAAAGTGCAGATACTTCAGTCTTTAAAACGGGAACAAAAATATTCATAGGAGGAGCTATGGAGACAAAGTTTGGAGCAGAGACTGAAGGAATGGGCATTCCAGAGCCTGCCCTATCTGGGATCATATATATATATATATATATATATATATATATATATATATCACCAAACTAGACACTATTGATGAAGTCAAGAAGTGCATGCTGAGAGGAGCCTGATATAGCTGTCTCCTGAGAGGCTCTGCCAGAGCATGACAAATAGAGAGGTGAAAACTAGCAGCAAACCATTGACCTGAGAATGGGATCTCCATTGGAGGAGTTAGAAAAAGGATTGAAGGAAATGAAGGGGCTTGCAATCCCATAAGAACAACAATAGCAACCAACCAGAGCTCCCAGACACTAAATCACTACCCAAAGAGTACACATGGACAGACCCATGGCTCCAGCTGCATATGTATCAGAGGATTGCATTGCTGGGCACCAATGGGAGAGAAGCCCTTGGTCCTGCCAAGGCTGAATCCCCCCCAGTGTAGGGGAATACCAGAGTGGGGAGGAGGGAAGGGGGTTGGTTGGGAGGGAGGACACCCTCATAGAAGAAGGGGTATGGGGATGGGATAGGGAGCTTGTGGATGGAAAACCTGGAAAGGGAATGCCACTTGAAATGTAAATAAAAATACAATAAAAAAGAAAGTATGAAGTTTGCTGAACAGTTAAACAAATTACAAATGACAATCATTTTATGACACTTTTGTAGATTCTCATGTGAAGAAAATTAAATATATATTTTTTTGGTTTTTATTTTAGGTTTTTTTTTCATGTGTTTCACCTGCAGTTATGTACATGCACCACCAAATGATGCCTAGTGTCAACAGAAGTGAGAAGAGGTCATGAGATCCCATGGAAAGAAGAGATACCAGTAGTTTTGGATACTAGGATACAAACCCAAATCCCTGCAAGAGAGTCCAGTGCTCTTAACTGTCAACATATTTTTCTAGCTTTCAAAGACTTGCATTTTAAGCTCATCTTTAAATAATGCTATTTTGGTTCCCATAGAGGAGGGCCCAGGAGCAGCAGGACCGCAGCATCTGAGAAACCACCAGAACCTGAAGGGACATACCGGATAAACAGTTCTCTGCACTCAAATCCCGTGGGAGGGAGAGCTAAACCTTCAGAGAGGCAGACACGCCTGGGAAACCAGAAGAGACTGCACTCTGCACACATCTCGGACGCCAAAGGAAAACACCAAACGCCATCTGGAACCCTGGTGCACGGAAGCTCCCTGAAAGGGCAGCACAGATCTTCCTGGTTGCTACCGCCACAGAGAGCTCATAAGCAACACCCCATGAGCAAACGTGAGCCTCGGGACCACAGGTAACACCAACTTTTCTGGTGCAAGCGACCTGCCTGGTGAACTCAAGACACAGGCCCACAGGAACAGCTGAAGACCTGTAGATAGGAAAAACTACACGCCTGAAAGCAGAACACTCTGTCCCCATAACTGGCTGAAAGAAAACAGGAAAACAGGTCTACAGCACTCCTGACACACTGGCTTATAGGACAGTCTAGCCACTGTCAGAAATAGCAGAACAAAGTAACACTAGAGATAATCTGATGGTGAGAGGCAAGCGCAGGAACCCAAGCAACAGAAACCAAGACTACATGGCATCATCGGAGCCCAATTCTCCCACCAAAGCAAACACAGAATATCCAAACACACCAGAAAAGCAAGATCTAGATTTCAAAATCATATTTGATCATGATGCCGGAGGACTTCAAGAAAGACTTGAAGAACTCCCTTAGAGAACAAGTAGAAGCCTACAGAGGAGTTTCATGAAATTCCCTGAAAGAATTCAGGAAAACACAATCAAACAGTTGAAGGAATTAAAAATGGAAATAGAAGAATCAAGAAAAGAACACATGGAAACAACCGGGATATAGAAAACCAAAAAAGAAGAGGCAAGGCTGTAGATACAAGCTTCACCAACAGAATACAAAAGATGGAAGAGAGAATCTCAGGAGCAGAAGATTCCATAGAAATCATTGACTCAACTGTCAAAGATAATGGAAAGCAGAAAAAACTACTGGTCCAAAACATACAGGAAATCCAGGACTCAATGAGAAGATCAAACATAAGGATAATAGGTATAAGAAGACAGTGAAGACTCCCCAGCTCAAAGGACCAGTAAATATCTTCAACAAAATCATAGAAGAAAACTTCCCAACCTACAAAAAGAGATGCCATAGGCATACAAAGAAGCCTACAGGACTCCAAATAGATTGGACCAGAAAAGAAACACCTCCGTCATAATAATAGTCAAAACACAAACACACAAAATAAAGAAAAGAATATTAAAAGCAGTAAGGGAAAAAGGTCAAGTAACATATAAAGGCAGACCTATCAGAATCACACCAGACTTTTCGCCAGAAACTATGAAGGCCAGAAGATCCTGTACAGATGTCATACAGACCTAAGAAACCAAATACCAGCCCAGGTTACTGTATCCTGCAAACTCTCAAATAACATAGATGGA